>NC_046224.1:75495259-75535780 GCF_009819885.2 Catharus ustulatus | reverse complement strand
AATTTTGGGAATTTTTCAAACCGTTTTTGAGGTTCTACTGGGGATATTTTACGGGGGACTTGTGGACATTTTAGGGGGGAATTACGAGCCTTTTGGGGTAATTTTAGGCGGATTTTTGGGTATTTTAGGGGCTCGGTAGGGGAATTTAGGGACATTTTGAGGGGATTTTGTGGTTTTTTTGGAGCAATTTTGGGAATACTTGAAGCCATTTTGGGGGGAATTTGGTGCAGTTTTGTGGCCTTTTTGTGGGGACATTTAGGGGATATTTTAGGGCTTTTTCGGGGTCTTGGTTTTGGTATTCAGGGACATTTTTGAGGGTATTTTGGGGGCTTTTGCTGGGAATTTTGGGAATTTTTGAAGTCCTTTTTGAGGGGAATTTGGGGAATTTTTGAAACCCTTTTTGGGGGGATTTTGGGACCTTTTCTAGGAATTTGGGGAATTTTTGAAACCCTTTTTTGGGGGTTTTGGGGAAACTTTTGGTGAGATTTTGAGACCATTTTGGGGGAGTTTTAGGGGGATTGGGAGGGATTTTGGGGCCTTTTTGGGGGCTCGGTGTGGGTATTTAGGAACATTTTTGAGTGTATTTTGGGGGCTTTTGCAGGGAATTTTGGGAATTTTTGAAGCCATTTTTGAGGTGATTTTGGGGACATTTTAGGGGGATTTGGGGACATTTCAGGGGGAATTACAAGCCATTTTGGGGTAATTTTAGGTGGATTTTTGGGCATTTTATGGGCTCGGTAGGGAATTTAGGGACATTTTGAGGGGATTTTGGGGCTTTTGTTGGTGCAATTTTGGCAATACTTGAAGCCATTCTGAGGGGAATTTGGTGCAGTTTTGTGGCCTTTTTGTGGGGACATTTAGGGGATATTTAGGGCTTTTTCGGGGTCTTGGTCTTGGTATTCAGGGACTTTTTGAGGGTATTTTGGGGGCTTTTGTTGGGAATTTTGGGAATTTTTGAAGCCCTTTTTGGAGGGATTGTGGGAACTTTTCCAGTTAATTTGGGGAATTTTTGAATCCCTTTTTGGTGGGGATTTTAAGGACATTTTAGGTGGAATTTAAGGACATTTTGGGGTAATTTTAGGTGGATTTTGGCGGTTCATTGTGGGTATTTTGGGACATTTTTGGGTGTACTTTTGGGTCATTTCTGGGGAAATTTGGGAATTTTTGAAGCCATTTTTGAGGTGATTTTGAGGACATTTTAGGGGGAATTTGGGGACATTTTAGGGGGAATTTTGCGCCATTTTGGGGTAATTTTAGGGAGATTTTGGCAGCTCAGTGTGGGTATTTAGGGACATTTTTGAGTGTATTTTTGGGCCATTTCAGGGGAATTTTGGGGATTTTTGAAGCCGTTTTTGATGTGATATTGGGGAATTTTTGAAACCCTTTTTGGGGGGGATCTTTGGACCTTTTCCAGGGAATTTTGGGAATTTTTGAAGCCCTTTTTGAGGGGTTTTGCCGCAACTTTTGGTCAGATTTTGAGACCATTTTGGGGGAGTTTTAGTGCGATTGGGAGGGATTTTGGGGCCTTTTGGGGGGCTCAGTGTGGGTATATAGGGACATTTTTGAAGGTATATTGGGGGCTTTTGCGGGGAATTTTGGGAATTTTTGAAGCCATTTTTGAGGTGATTTTGGAGACATTTTAGGGGTAATTTTGAGTCATTTTGGGGTAATTTTAGGGGGATTTTGGCAGCTCGGCGTGGGTATTTAGGGACATTTTTGAGTGTATGTTTGGGACATTTCTGGGGAATTTTGGAATTTTTGAAGCCATTTTCGAGGTGATATTGAGGACATTTTAGGGGGAATTTACGGACATTTTAGGGGGAATTTTGCGCCATTTTGGGGTAATTTTAGGTGGATTTTTGGGAATTTTAGCATCTCTGTAGGGGAATTTAGGGACATTTTGAGGGGATTTTGGGGCTTTTGTTGGTGCAATTTTGGCAATAATTGAAACCGTTTTTGGGGGAATTTGGTGCAGTTTTGTGGCCTTTTTGTGGGAACAGTTAGGGGATATTTTAGGGCTTTTTCGGGGTCTTGGTCTTGGTATTCAGGGACATTTTTGAGGGTATTTTGGGGGCTTTTGCTGGGAATTTTGGGAATTTTTGAAGTCCTTTTTGAGGGGAATTTTGGGAATTTTTGAAGCCATTTTTGAGGTGATTTTAGAGACATTTTAGGTGTAATTTTGCACCATTATGGGGTAATTTTATGGGGATTTTGGCGACTCGGTGTGGGTATTTAGGGACATTTTTGAGTGCACTTTTGGGTCATTTCTAGGGAAATTTGGGAATTTTTGAAGGCATTTTCGAGGTGATATTGGGGACATTTTAGGGGGAATTTGGGGACATTTTAGGGGGAATTTTGTGCCATTTTGGGGTAATTTGAGGTGGATTTTTGGGCATTTTAGGTGTTTGGTGGGGTAATTTATTAACATTTTGAGGGGATTTTAAGGCTTATGTTGGGGGAATTTTGGGAATATTTAGGTAATTTTTGGGGGAATTAGGAGCAATATTGTGGCTTTTTTGTGGGGACTTTTAGGTGAGATTTGGTGGCATTTCTGGGGGCTCGTTGTGGGTATTTAGGGACATTTTTGAGGGTATTTTGGAGGTTTTTGCTGGGAATTTAGGGAATTTTTGAAGCCATTTTTGAGGTGATATTGGGGACATTTTAGGGGGAATTTTGCGCCATTTTGGGGTAATTTTAGGTGGAATTTTGGGAATTTTAGCATCTCTGTAGGGGAATTTAGGGACATTTTGAGGGGATTTTGGGGCTTTTGTTGGTGCAATTTTGGCAATAATTGAAACCGTTTTTGGGGGAATTTGGTGCAGTTTTGTGGCCTTTTTGTGGGAACAGTTAGGGGATATTTTAGGGCTTTTTCGGGGTCTTGGTTTTGGTATTCAGGGACATTTTTGAGGGTATTTTGGGGGCTATTGCTGGGAATTATGGGAATTTTTGAAGTCCTTTTTGAGGGGAATTTGGAGAATTTTTGAAGCCCTTTTTCGGGGGGATTTTGGGACCTTTTCCAGGGAATTTTGGGAATTTTTGAAACCCTTTTTGGGGGGTTTTGGGGCAACCTATCTTAAGATTTGGAGACCATTTTGGGGGAGTTTTAGGGGGATTGGGAGGGATTTTGGGGCCTTTTTGGGGGCTCGGTGTGGGTATATAGGGACATTTTTGAAGGTATATTGGGGGCTTTTGTGGGGAATTTAGGGAATTTTTGAAGCCATTTTTGAGGTGATATTGGAGACATTTTAAGGGGTAATTTTGCGCCATTTTGGGGTAATTTTAGGGGGATTTTGGCAGCTCGGTGTGGGTATTTAGGGACATTTTTGAGTGTACTTTTGGGCCATTTCAGGCGAATTTTGGGAATTTTTGAAGCCGTTTTTGAGGTGATATTGGGGACATTTTAGGGGGAATTTGGGGACATTTTAGGGGGAATTTTGTGCCATTTTGGGGTAATTTTAGGTGGATTTTTGGGAATTTTAGCTTCTCTGTAGGGGAATTTAGGGACATTTTGAGGGTATTTTGGGTCTTTTGTTGGTGCAATTTTGGCAATAATTGAAACCGTTTTTGGGGGATTTTGGTGCAGTTTTGTGGCTTTTCTGTGGGGAATTTTAGGTGAGATTTTATGGCATTTCTGGGGGCTCGGTGTGGGTATTTAGGGACATTTTTGACAGTATTTTGGGGGCTTTATGCTGGGAATTTTGGGAATTTTTGAAGCCATTTTGAGGTGATTTTGAGGACATTTTAGGGGTAATTTTGGGACATTTTAGGGGGAATTTTGTGCCATTTTGGGGTAATTTTAGGGGGATTTTGGCAGCTCGGTGTGGGTATTAAGGGGCATTTTTGAGGGTATTTTGGGGGCTTTTGCCCGGAATTTTGGGAATTTTTCAAGCCGTTTTTGAGGTTCTATTATGGATATTTTACGGGGTACTTGTGGACATTTTAGGGGGGAATTAGGAAACTTTTTGGGTTAATTTTAGGCGGATTTTTGGGTATTTTAGGGGTTCGGTAGGGGAATTTAGGGACATTTTGAGGGGATTTTGTGGCTTTGTTGGGGGAATTTTGGGAATACTTGAAGCCATTTTTGGGGGAATTTGGTGCAGTTTTGTGGCCTTTTTGTGGGGACATTTAAGGGATATTTTAGGGCTTTTTCGGGGTCTTGGTTTTGGTATTCAGGGACATTTTTGAGTGTATATTGGGGGTATTTGCTGGGAATTTTGGGAATTTTTGAAGACCTATATGAGGGGAATTTGGGGAATTTTTGAAACCATTTTGAGCTGATTTTGAGGACATTTTCGGGGGAATTTGGGGACATTTTAGGGGGAATTTTGCGCCATTTTGGGGTAATTTTAGGTGGATTTTGGCAGCTCGGTGTGGGTATTTAAGGACAGTTTTGAGTGTATTTTTGGGCCATTTCAGGGGAATTTTGGGAATTTTTGAAGCTCATTTTTGAGGTGATTTTGGGGACAGTTTTAGGGGGAATTTGGGGACATTTTAGGGGGAATTTTGCGCCATTTTGGGGTAATTTTAGGCGGATTTTTGGGCATTTTAGGGGTTCGGTACGGGGAATTTAGGGACATTTTGAGGGGATTTTGAGGCTTTTGTTGGAGGTAATTTTGGGAATATTTGAAGTCATTTTGGGGGGAATTTGGAGCAATTTTGTGGCTTTTCTGTGGGGAATTTTAGGTGAGATTTTATGGCATTTCTGGGGGCTCGGTGTGGGTATTTCAGGGACATTATTGAGGGTATTTTGAGGGCTTTTTGCAGGGAATTTTGGGAATTTTTGAAGCCATTTTGAGGTGATTTTGAGGACATTTTAGGGGAATTTGGGGACATTTTAGGGGGAATTTTGCGCCATTTTGGGGTAATTTTAGGGGCATTTTGGCAGCTTCGGTGTGGGTATTTAGGGACATTTTTGAGGGTATTTTGGGGGCCATTTTGCAGGGAATTTTGGGAATTTTTGAAGCCGTTTTTGAGGTGATTTTGGGGATATTTTACGGGGGACTTTGGGGACATTTTAGGGGGGAATTACGAGCCATTTTGGGGTAATTTTAGGCGGATTTTTGGGCATTTTAGGGACTTCGGTAGGGGAATTTAGGGACATTTTGAGGGGATTTTGTGGTTTTTTTTGGAGCAATTTTGGGAATACTTGAAGCCATTTTGGGGGGAATTTGGTGCAGTTTTGTGGCCTTTTTGTGGGGACATTTAGGGGATATTTTAGGGCTTTTTCGGGGTCTTGGTTTTGGTATTCAGGGACATTTTTGAGGGTATTTTGGGGGCTTTTGCTGGGAATTTTGGGAATTTTTGAAGTCCTTTTTGAGGGGAATTTGGGGAATTTTTGAAACCCTTTTTGGGGGGATTTTCGGACCTTTTCTAGGAAATTTGGGGAATTTTTGAAACCCTTTTTTGGGGGTTTTGGGGAAACTTTTGGTGAGATTTTGAGACCATTTTGGGGGAGTTTTAGGGGGATTGGGAGGGATTTTGGGGCCTTTTTGGGGGCTCGGTGTGGGTATTTAGGAACATTTTTGAGTGTATTTTGGGGACTTTTGCGGGGAATTTTGGGAATTATAGAAGCAATTTTGAGGTGATTTTGGGGACATTTTAGGGGGAATTTGGAGTCATTTCAGGGTAATTTTAGGTGGATTTTGGGGCATTTTAGGGGCTCGGTGGGGGGATTTAGGGACATTTTGAGGGGATTTTGGGGCTTTTTTTGGTGCAATTTTGGGAATACTTGAAACCGTTTTGAGGGGAATATTGAGCCCTTTTTGGGGGGTTTTGGAGCATTTTTTGGGGAGATTTTGGGGCCATTTAAAGGAGCTTTGGGGGGAGATTTGAGGCCTTTTTGGGGTGAATTTTGGGTCCTTTCCGGGTAATTCGGGAATTTTTGAAGCCTTTTTTGGGGGATTTTGAGACAGTTTTGAGGGACATTTTGCGGCCATTTTGGGGGATTTTTTTGGGGGATTGGGAGTGATTTTGGGGCTTTTTGGGGGCTCGGTGTGGATATTTAGGGACATTTTTGCGGGTATTTTTGTGCCATATCAGGGGAATTTTTGGAATTTTTGAAGCCATTTTTGAGGTGATTTTGAGGACATTTTAGGGGGAATTTGGGGACATTTTAGGGGGAATTTTGCGCCATTTTGGGGTAATTTTAGGGAGATTTTGGCAGCTCAGTGTGGGTATTTAGGGACATTTTTGAGTGTATTTTTGGGCATTTTAGGGGAATTTTTGAAGTCATTTTCGAGGTGATATTGAGGACATTTTAGGGGGAATTTGGGGACATTTTAGGGGGAATTTTGTGCCATTTTGGGGTAATTTTAGGTGGATTTTTGGGCATTTTAGGTGGTTGGTGGGGGAATTTAGGGACATTTTGAGGGGATTTTGGGGCTTTTGTTGGTGCAATTTTGGCAATACTTGAAGTCATTTTTGGGGGAATTTGGTGCAGTTTTGTGGCCTTTTTGTGGGGACATTTAGAGGATATTTTAGGGCTTTTTCGGGGTCTTGGTGTTGGAATTCAGGTGCATTTTTGACGTATTTTGGGGCTTTTTGTGTGGAATTTTGGGAATTTTTGAAGCCCTTTTTGAGGGGAATTTGGGGAATTTTTGAAGCCCTTTTTGGGGGGGGTTTTGGGACCTTTTCCAGGGAATTTGGGGAATTTTTGAAACCCTTTTTGGGGGGTTTTGGGGCAACTTTTCTGCAGATTTTGAGACCATTTTGGAGGAGGTTTCGGGGGATTGGGAGGGATTTTGGGGCCTTTTTGGCAGCTCGGTGTGTATATTTAGGGACATTTTTGAGGGTATATTGGGGACATTTGCTGTGAATTATGGGAATTTTGGAAGCCATTTTTGAGGTGATTTTGGGGACATTTTAGGGGGAATTTGGGGACATTTTAGGGGGAATTTCGAACCATTTTGGGGTAATTGTAGGCGGATTTTTGGGCATTTTAGGGCTCGTTGCAGATATTTAGGGACATTTTGAGGGGATTTTGGGGATTTTGTTGGGTCTGTTTTGGGAATACTTGATGCCATTGTGTGGGGAATTTGGAGCAATTTTGTGGCCTTTTTGTGTGGACATTTAGGGGACATTTTAGGGCTTTTTCGGGGTCTTGGGGCATTGTACAGTTTAATTTGAAGCCCTTTAAGTAGTGATTTTTGAATCAATTTGGGGATGATTTTGGGAGGATTTTTTGGCTTATTTCGGAAATTTTAGGGTGATTTGGGATAATTTCTCGGGAATTTGGGGTGGGGTTTTTCTGGGGAATTTTAGGGGGACTTGGGCGGGATTTTGGGTCCATTGTGGTGGATTTTGGGCTTTTCTTGTGGGGAATTTCTGGGGGATTTTGGGGTTTTCTTGGAGGAATTTTAGGGGGATTTGCGTTTGTTTCGGGGCCATTTAAAGGAGTTTTGTGGGGAGATTTGAGGCCTTTTTGGGGTGGATTTTGGGTTCTTTTCTGGGGAATTTGGGGAATTTTTGAAGGCCTTTTTTGGGGTTTTGGGGCAATTTTTCGTGAGATTTTGAGGCCATTTTGGGGGAGTTTTAGGGGGATTGGGAGGGATTTTGGGGCCTTTTTGCGGGCTCGGTGTGGGTATTTAGGGGCATTTTTGAGGGTATATTGGGGGCATTTGCGGCGAAATATGGGAATTTTGGAAGCCATTTCTGAAATGATTTTTGGGACATTTTAGGGGGAATTTGGGGACATTTTAGGGGGGAATTTCGAGCCATTTTGGGGTAATTTTAGGCAGATTTTTGAGCATTTTATGGGCTCGGTGTAGGTATTTAGGGACGTTTTGAGGGGATTTTGTGGCTTTTGTTGGTTCAATTTTGGGAACACTTGAAGCCATTGTGTGGGGAAATTGGAGCAATTTTGTGGCCTTTTTTTGGGGACGCATAGGGGATATTTTAGGGCCTTTTCGGGGTCTTGGAGTTGGTATTTAGAGACATGTTTGAGGGGACTTTTGCGTCTTTTTTGAAGGGAATTTTGGGGGTTTTTGCGACCAGTTTTAGGGATTTTTTAAGCCATTTCTGGAGTGATTTGGGGGATCTTTCAGGGGAATTTGGGACCATTTTTGCAGGATTTGGAAGCCATTCTTGCGGGAATTTTAATGAGATTTAGGAGGGAATTTACGGCTGTTTTTGGGCCAATTTTGGGGATTTTGGGGGCATTGTGCAGTTTAATTTGAAGTCCTTTAAGTGCTGATTTGTGAGCCATTTTGGGGCTGATTTTGGGAGGATGTTTTCGCTTATTTTAGAAATTTTAGGGTGATTTGGGATAATTTCTGGGGGATTTGGGGTGGGGCTTTTCTGGGGAATTTTAGGGAGACTCGGGCAGGATTTTGGGTCCATTGTGGTGGATTTTGAGCTTTTCTTGTGGGGAATTCCTGGGGCATTTTGGGGAGGATTTTGGGGTATTCTTGGAGGAATTTTAGGGGGATTTGTGGCTATTTTGGGGTCATTTAAAGGAGTTTTGTGGGGAGATTTGTGACGGTTTTGGGGTGGATTTTGGGGCCTTTTCGGGGAATGTGGGGAATTTTTAAGTCCTTTTGGAGGGGGATTTTGGGGCCCTTTTTTGGGAATTTGGGGAATTTTGAAGCCCTTTTTGAGGAGGATTTTGGGGTCTTTTCCGGCGAATTTGAGGAATTTTTGACGTCCTTTTTGTTGGGTTTTGGGGCAATTTTTGGGGAGATTTTTAGGCCATTTTGGGGAGTTTTAGGGGGATTGGGAGGGATTTTGGGGCCTTTTTGGGGGCTCGGTGTGGGAATTTAGGGACATTTTTGAGAGTATATTGGCCCTCAAATCCCCCAGAAATTTCCTCAAAAAGCCCAAAGCCCACCACAATGGACCCAAAATCCTGCCCAAGTCTCCCTAAAATTCCCCAGAAAATTACCCCAAATCCCCCAGAAATGATGCCAAATTTCCATAAAATTTTTCAAAGGAAGCCAAAAAATCCACCCATAACAGGCCCCAAAATGAATCAAAAATCAGCACTTAAAGGACTTCAAATTAAACTGCACAATGGTCCAAAAATCCCCAAAATTGGCCCAAAAATGGCCCTAAAATTCCTCTCAAATCCCAATAAATTTCCCCTGAGAATGGCCTCCAAATCCTGCAAATGTGGTCCCAAATTCCCCAGAAGTATCTCCCAAATAACGAAGAACATGGCTTTAATAATCCCTAAAAATGGCCTCAAAAATCCCCAAAGATCTCGCCAAAAAAAACCCAAAATCCCCTCAGAAATATCCCTAAATACCCTCACTGAACCCCTAGAAAGGCCCAAAAATCTCCT
Organism: Catharus ustulatus; assembly: GCF_009819885.2. Lineage (NCBI taxonomy): Eukaryota > Metazoa > Chordata > Aves > Passeriformes > Turdidae > Catharus > Catharus ustulatus. The sequence goes on along the minus strand of NC_046224.1, from coordinate 75,526,503 downwards.
CTAAATGTCCCCACAAAAAGGCCACAAAATTACTCCAAATTCCCCAAAAATGGCTTCAAGTATTCCCAAAATTGCACCAACAAAAGTCCCCAAATCCCCTCAAAATGTCCCTAAATTCCCCTACCGAGCCCCTAAAATGCCCAAAAATCCATCTAAAATTACCCCAAAATGGCTCGTAATTCCCCCATAGAATGTCCCAAATTCCCCCTAAAACGTCCCCAAAATCACCTCAAAAAGGGTTTCAAAAATTCCCAAAATTCCCCGCAAAAAGCCCCAATATACCCTCAAAAATGTCCCTAAATACCCACACCGAATCCCCAAAAAGGCCCCAAAATCCCTCCCAATCCCCCTAAAACTCCCCAAAAATGGTCTCAAAATCTCCCCAAAAATTACCCCAAAACCCCCCAAAAAGGCGTTCAAAAATCCCCCAAATTCGCCGGAAAAGACCCCAAAATCCCCCTCAAAAAGGGCTTAAAAATTCCCCAAATTCCCCAGAAAAGGCCTAAAAATCCACCCCAAAAACGCCTCGAATCTCCCCACAAAGCGCCTTTAAATGGCCCCAAAATAGCTGCAAATCCCCCTTAAATTTCTCCAAGAAAGCCCCAAAATCCTCCCCAAAATGCCCCAGGAATCCCCCACAAGAAATGCCCAAAATCCACCACAATGGACCCAAAATCCTGCCCGAGACTCCCTAAAATTCCCAGAAAAACCCCACCCCAAATCCCCCAGAAATTATCCCAAATCGCCCTAAAATTTCCCAAATAAGCCAAAAAATCCTCCCAAAATCAGCCCCAAAATGGCTCACAAATCAGCACTTAAAGGACTTCAAATTAAACTGCACAATGCCCCAAAAATCCCTTAAAACTGGCACAAAAATGGCCATAAATTCCTCCCTAAATCTCATTAAAATTCCCCCAAGAATGGCCTCCAAATCCTTCAAGAATGGTCCCAAATTCCCCTGAAAGATCCCCCAAATCACCCCAGAAATGACTTCAAAAAACCCTAAAACTGGCTGCAAAACCCCCAAAATTCCCTCAAAAAAGATGTAAAATCCCCTCAAACATGTCCCTAAATACCCACACCGAGCCCATAAAATGCCCAAGAAGTCACCTAAAATTACCCCAAATTTGGCTCGAAATTCTGCCTAAAATGTCCCCAAATTCCCCCTAAAATGTCCCCAAAATCACCTCAAAAACAGCTTCAAAAATTCCCAAAATTCCCTGCAAAAAGCCCCAAAATACCTTCAAAAATGTCCCTAAATACCAACATCAAGCCCTAGAAAATGCCCTAAAATATCCCCTAAATGTCCCCACAAAAAGGCCACAAAATTGCTCCAAATTCCCCCAAAAATGGCTTCAAGTATTCCCAAAATTGCACCAAAAAAAGCCACAAAATCCCCTCAAAATGTCCCTAAATTCCCGTACCGAGCCCCTAAAATGCCCAATAATCCGTCTAAAATTACCCCAAAATGGCGCGAAATTCCCCCCTAAAATGTCCCCAAATTCCCCCTAAAATGTCCCCAAAATCACCTCAAAAACGGCTTCAAAAATTCCCAAAATTCCCCGCAAAAGGCCCCGATATACGTTCAGAAATGTCCCTTATACCCACCTTGAACCCCCAAAAAAGCCCCAAAATCCCTCCCAATCCCCCTAAAACTCCCCCAAAATGGCCTCAAAATCTCCCCAAAAATTGGCCCAAAACCCCCAAAAAGGGTTTCAAAATATCCCAAAATTCCCTGGAAAAGGTCCCAAAATCCTGCCCTAAAATGGTTTCAAAAATTCCCCAAATTCCCTGGAAAAAAGGTCCCAAAATTCCCCTCAAAAAGGGTTTCAAAAATTCCCAAAATTCCCAGCAAAAGCCCCCAAAATACCCTCAAAAATGTCCCTGAATACCAACACCAAGACCCCGAAAAAACCCTAAAATATCTTCAAAAATGTCCCCACAAAAAGGCCACAAAATTGCTCCAAATTCCCCTCAGAACGGCTTCAAGTATTCCCAAAATTGCACCAACAAAAGCCCCAAAATCCCCTCAAAATGTCCCTAAAACCTCCCACCGGGCCCATAAAATGCCCCAAAATCCACCGAAAATTACGCCAAAATGGCTCAAAATTCCCCCTAAAATGTCCCAAAAACCACCTCAGACATGGCTTCAAAAATTTCCAAAATTCCCCGCAAAAGCCCCCAAAAATACCCTCAAAAATGTCCCTAAATACCCACACTGAGCCCCCAAAAAGGCCCCAAAATCCCTCCCAATCCCCCTAAAACTCCCCCAAAATGGTCTCAAAATCTCCTCAAAGATTGCCCCAAAACCCCGCAAAAAAAGCTTCAAAACTTGCCCAAATTCCCCTGAAAATTGTCCCAAAATCCCCTCCAAAAAGGGCTTCAAAATTCCCAAAATTTCCCACAAAAGCCCCCAAAATACCTTTAAAAATGTCCCTAAATACCCACACACCAAGACCCCGAAAAGGCCCTAAAATCTCCCCTAAATATCCCCACAAAAATGCCACAAAATTGCTCCAAATTCCCCCAAAAATGGCTTCAAGGACAGCGAGAGATCTGCAGTGCAGAACCCAGAAATCTGGAGGTGAGCCGAACACCTTACGTTGTTTGGCAAACTACACACAGATAGTCTCACAACTGGTCTTTTTGCAGGGTCTGGTTTTTAAATGAAGGAGACAGTGAATGAGGTCAAACCTAAAGGTGAATGCTGCTTTTGGAAACGTTTTTACTACTTATTTCCTAATCTTAATGTCATTCTCTTATGTTGCCCAGACTTCAGTGTGTTTGTGGGTTAGATGAGGGAATGTTTCGTTTCTGGAGTCACTCACTCTCCATAAGCAGGACTCACTGTAGGGGTCTCCTCACAGGTGGCAGGCTGAAACATGAGTCACTGGTTGACTTTTCCCTTTGCTGTGCTCACGCAGTCGATAGGAAAGTCTGTTGCCAACAGTTGTGCTTTGGTCTGCCTTCCTCACGTGCTCTTTTCTGTCCTGGAGGTAGCGGCAGAAATACTACCAGCAGTGCAAGAGCACTGACTGAGTCAGGTCTGGATCCCTGTCCCTTCATGCAGCTGCTGCCATTTTGATCTGCACTTCAAGCTTAATTCCATAGGTGCCTCTAAATGGATATGTTCTGCCTTGGATGGACAGAGGAGGGCAGAGTGAACGAGACACCCTCAGACTAAATTTGAAAAGCCTTGGGATGGATGGCAAAGGTGTTACCAGGGAAACGAGTTCTAGCTTCGAGTCCCACAGGGTAATAAGTACAAATGAAGGCAAAATCTCCTCTGGAGTTGCTTTTGACTCTGTTGCCTGATGCAGTTACCTTGAATAATGTTTAAGGATCCTGCTGTGAGCTCCAGCCACTGTGAAGCATCACAAGATTTGCAGAGTCTGGGCAAGTCCCTGTGACAGCAGCCAAGCACGGAGGAGATTCTGTGTCTGCTGGATTGAGAGAAGATGATGAAGACACTTCTGTCATTCCCTCAGCATCCCCGGCTGCTGTCACCACAGGTGCTTTTGGTTCAGCCTGCGTACGGTTACCCTTCCTTGGATATACAGCAAGAGCCTTGAGGCATTCATTTCTTGCCTCCATGCGGTTTGCTTCCGTCGGCAGAGTCATTTCAGTTTGTAGGAGGACTGGAATTTGTTGTTTGGGAGCACCTTTCAAAATTAACTGCAAGATATGGGCCATGTCTCATCAGCAGGAGTGACCGTGCGTTGCAGAGGTCGTCACATATGTGAGGCCAGGATTGGACAGCCCAAGGATCCACTGGCAATGGGCTCTCCAGCCTTTCTTACAGTTTGCTGGCATGCTTCTGTAGCTGTTGGTGCTGCTCAGGGGAAATAGTTGTGGAGAGAGTCTCATAGCGAAAGCTGGTTTTAAACACAAGCACGTCACACCCCGCGTTGCATCGTATTTTACAATGCGTGCGGTGTCAAGTGGGTTCTAGTGGGATGAGGTGTTTGTGGAAGTTTGAAAACAAGCTTGAAATTGGTGCTGTTCCTTACAAACACTGGTTTGGATTTGGTTTCAGGTGATACAAGAGTCACTATATAAAGATGAAACAGTCAAGAGCCTTGATGACTTCTATGATCCTTGTTTTCTACTTCAACTCTTCAGTGAATTGACCAGACCAGGTAAAATGAGTGTTTTTCTTTGACATTTAGTGTCAGGTTGCTCTGCTGCAGGAGCTGCAGTTGGAGCTCTGTTATCCCTGATCCAAGAGCTAATACTGCAAGGAATTTGTGCCTGACTTTAGAGGAAAGAAGCACACTAGTGTGAGGGTTGTGAGTGAACTGGCTGGAGATGGGGCTTGTCACATGCTGTGGTTATAGAGCAGGGAAACTTCAGCCAACTCATTTTCCACCAGACAGATGGGCATAAGGCCAGTGTGTTTGGTAAATAGGCTGGTGCTGTGAACTGTCAGCAGGTTTCTTGTGTGACATGTCTTGGCTTTGCACATGCACTTTGCACATCCCTGCTGTGCTCCACAGACACACTGTCCCTGGAGAAAGCCCTCGGAGGTCAAAGGGAGACAAGAAGCCTAAGGGATTTCCTAACCAACTCTCTCTATGTGTTGGTTAGAGTTGAGCATGGTGTAGTTACAGTTGGATTTGGCTTCCCACAGCAGTCATGTCAGAAGCAATTGGCAGGCTGTTAGGGTCTGTCAATGCAGTTACAGAGTCCTTTGTTCACCCAGACCCCTGCAAGTAGAGCACCAGTTTGAATGTGCTTAACCTGTCTTTAGCTATGGTTTGACCTGCTCTGTGTAGTCCTGGCAGCAGGAAAAGAGCAGTCTTGAAGTCCTCTGAGGAGAAAAAGTAGCAGAACTCTTTGGCATTTTGTGGTTGGAGGGTTCTCAGACAATCCACTTAATGCTGGGCATTTAAGGCGCACGGGGATGAAAAGCATGGATAGCTGGTGTCTTTGGAACCTGGTGTTGATAGCTAGAAAAAGTACATGGCCAGCAGCACCCACCCTCCCGAGGAGGGAGGGATTTGGTGTTTGTGGCAGCCCCAGCAGGACTGCAGCTGGTCAACAGCTGCTGGTGCGGGAGGCACGAAGGCTGTGAGGGAATTGCTGTGCATGATGTTCTTGTGGAGCTGTAGAGACAGTGGCTGTCCTGAATGTGAACCTGGGGAAGAGAAAATAGCCCTCCTAGCTTCTCCACACAGACTGGGAATCTGTGTCCTAAGAGGGGCATTTGTAAAGAGCCCAAGTGATTGATGAATCCCAGTCCCATGGTGCTTGTAAACCATGTCAGCTGCTCTTGGAATTCCCAATTCTTTATTTATTGATTTGCTCTTTGTCCTGGCTGCGCAGTGCCCTCAGAATATATAAACATGGACTTCTTGCACAGCGTTCTGTGTTCACTGAGGAAAAAGTAAGCCTGCGGTCGAGCAGATAGCGAGTTCTATCTGTCTTGAGCTCTGATAAGCATCTTGTGGAAAGCTTTTCCATCCTGGTTCTCAAGGTTCTTTAAAACAAGCTGTATGTCAGACATAGGATTCAATTGGGACACTTTTGTAATAAGTTTGTTATTTTATGTTAGTTGTTGAACATACTCTCCAGGGTCAGCAGGATGGAAAATATTACCACTGCATATTTTCAGCGAAGGAAAGTTCTCCAGATAAATTTTTTTAATGGGCTGCTGAAGGGAGAACCTTGGGTTTCATTCTGTGTCACCACTCCATAGTGGAACGGTTAGTGCACATCAGCAGTTTGCCCACAGCTGCTGCCTGAAGGAGAGCAGAGTGGTGGCTCTGGGACAAATGGTAGCGACCTGTGGGGAAGTGGAGACCCTGCTTTACCTGGCCCGTAACCAGCAGAGCTGGCAACAAGAAACTGCCAGGTATGAAATGGAGTTTTACTAGTTCGAGTAGTTGAGAAAAAGATGAGAGGATTAGAGCTGGTACAGGGACAGAAATAATCTGTGATTTTTTAACATAATATTGTATACATACATATATATATATACACACACGTGTATACACGCACGCACACTAGTGTGAGCAGTGATGGGGGAGAAGTCATTGGGCCAGATGTTAGTACTTGGCAGTAAGATTGCAGTCCCTTCTTAAGTAGGAATCTTTGTTTCTAGAAACTTCCTTTTGACTCTCAGGGTGAATGACAAGAACATACAGGAATGTTACTGCTAAACTCACGCGACATTTGTAGCTGTTAAATACCACTGAGGTGCCATTGCGCTCCATTCCCGGAGGTAAGGTGAAAGGTTCACACCAAGTCATTTCTAGCCATCAGTGGTGAGTGGCTGCTGTGCACAGGCAGCTCTGGCAGGAAATGAACGTTGGACTGCAGAGAATGGCCAAGGTGAAACTTGGCCCTGCAGTCCTCTGGGGTCTATGGGGACTCGCAAAGATGTGAAAGGGCTGCAGGCCACGGGTGGAGCAGTGCTGACCTGGGCTGTGACCCAGCCAAGGAGTTCTTCCAATGTCCCTTGAGAGGACACTGCAGGGGTTTTTTCTTAATAAGGACTTCTGATAAGGCAATGTGTGGACTCCTGGTTTCATGTAAATATTTATTTAAATTTTTGTCTCTGAAAGCAAAGCATTTATCTCCTGACTTCCCTGCCACTGTTGAACTGGGCGTGCATTTTCCTAAGCTAATAAAAACCTTCCCCTATGATTCTGTAATTTCCAAAGGAACAGCATGAAGTCACTTTTCTTTTTCTTGTCCCCACAGGTTCAGCTTGACTTGTGCTCAAAGACAGGAATGACTCCATAGCCATATGTGGTGAATTGTTATTTTGGAGGGGGATTTGCAAGTTTAGGGCTAAAATATGGTGTGTAAGAAAAGGCTTTTTATGTAGCATTAGATAAATGCTTTTGCATGAGGTGTTGAAGGTCAGTTGTTTCACCAGTTCAAAGGGAGAAAACCAAACCAGGCTGACGATGACACTCCTTTCAGCAAGGCTTGGTATATATTTGAGCAATTATTTCAGCAGGGTTTTTTCTGTTAATGCTGCTTTTGGTTGTGTTTGGTTTGCCATGCATTTGACTCATTGTAAGTGTTTCTCATACAGTAGGAGTGTTCCTCCTACTGAGTGTTTTCCACTCAAAGCAAGCAATTGTGGTATAAAGCAAGAATAATCTCAAAAAGTGGTTTGCGGTTTGTTTTGGATTTGGCTTTGGATTTTTTTTTTAATTTTTTTTTTTACCCAACACTCTTTAACTTTACTACTGTGAGTTTTCTAGTTTTCTCCAAAAACTTGGCATGAATTTCCCCTTTGTGTCCCATTGGTAGATACTGTTTCTCTTAGGAAAGCTTCTACCCTGCACCTTCACTGCCCTGTTTTGAAGCAGTGCTCCAGTTTAACTTGCAGCGATGGCTCTTGCATCCTTTTCCATTCAGGTAATTAAAACCTGAAGTAAAACTATCATTTTGTTGTTGCCATACCTACCACAGGAGCTCACATTATTGCAGTGTAATTTGTGAGGCAGCTGAGAGGAGAGGGAAGGACTGGACCAGAGTTTCTAAGGAACTCAGAATTTCAGGCGTGACACAGAAGAAAGGTCAGATTGCAGAAAGGGAAATGTGCCCAAATTGGCTCGAAGCAGTGTTGGTCTGTTGTCGTTCAGTTGTGTCTTCTGAAAATGAGACCGTTCTAATCATTGTGCTGTGCTAAACACTTCTCGCTTCTCCCAGTGCCAGCAAACAGATGAAGCTCCAAGCAACTGGAAGGAATTTGGATGTGTAAAAACAACAATAAAACACAATTCAAAGAAAACCTTATCAATACCAAAACTAAAAAAGATAGTAGTAAATAGACCATATAGACCTTATCATACACCATGTGCAAACAAAATAAAACTATACATTATATTATGGAAAACCATCTTAAAAGCACTACATTTAAAAAAAAAACTTTCAAAAATTAAAAACTGCATCTAATAAAAGCCATCTAATAAATTCACAACCAAAACTCCACCAGTAGAGACGGTCCTACCCCAAATCCCCATCATACATATCAAAAGTCTATTTTAAAAACCTACTTCAATTAATCCTACCTCAAATACAAAACCATGCATAAAATGACCCTCATTCAATCCCAAAGTTGCACATAGTCAATAACAGCGAAAAATAAAACAACACAATATATACCACCAAAAAACAAAATACTGAATTAAGATAAGATTGTAAAGAAAATTCAGCTGATGCCAAAAGGAAAAAAAAGGGGGAATTGTAGTAATATTGGACAAGTCTGGGTTCTGGACATGTTTGAACAAGTCCAGGTCGTGGCTCGGGAAGTGTGCACCGCTTGTGAGCGACCGGGGCGCACCCCCTGTGAGTGGCTCGGCCGTGGCGGCAGGACCCCCCCACCTGCGGGCTCAGTGATGGGGATGGGTCCCTCTCTGCCTTTGGGTCTGCCCGCGGGGGCGGGATGGCAGGCGTCGCCTGCTGAAGGGGTTGGGGTGGTGCCGCCTGTCCCCTGAACGCTGATGTCAGAGCCTTGCCCACCTCTTGAGGTGGGGGGATGGGATCCCGGGGGAACGGTCCCACCTGTTGCAATGCCCCCAGCACCATGTCCCACCCACCCAGAAGCATGGGGTTCATCAGGGCTGCCACTGGGGCCCTCGCCATTCCGGGGCCGTGTCCTGCCTTACTGGCAGCAGATAGTGCCACCGCTCCTGTGCCCATGACTGAGCCTTTGAGTCCAAAATGCAAAATTTGGGAGTAAAAAAGGAGAGGTTTTGCCCCAAAAAGGAGAAATTGGACCAAAAATGGGAATTTGGGTCCTGGAAGTGAGAATTTGGGAATTAAAAAGGAGAATTTGAGATCAGAAAGGAAAATTTGGGTCCAAAAAAGGAGAATTTGGACTTAAAATTGGGAATTTGGGAATAAGAAAGAGACATTTTGGGCTGAAAAAGGAGAAATTGGGTGCAAAAATGGGGTGTTGGGGTCCAAAACCAGGAAATTTGTGTCCAAAAGTACAAAATTTGGGGCTTAAAAAGGGGAAATTTGGGTAAAAAGGGGAATTTTGGGGCAAAAGAAGGGCACTTTGGGTTCCCAGATGGGAAATTCAGGTCTGAAAAGGGAAATTTGGGACCAAAAAGGGAGAATTTAGACCTAAAAATGGGAAATTTGGGGATAAAAATGAGAAATCTGGGACGAAAAAAGGAGAATTTGGTTCCAGGAAGGGAGAATTTGGGACTAAAAATGGGAGAATTTGGCACCCCGCTGGAAAGTTTGGGTTCAAAAAGGGAAACTGGGGAGTAAAAAAGGAGAATTTAGGGCTAAAATGTGAAATGTGGGTGCCCAGATGGGAAATTTGGGAAGTAAAAAAGGAAAATTTAGGACTGAAAAAAAGAGAATTTTGGCCTAAAAATGGGAAATTTGGGGCTGAAAACGGGAAAGTTGAGTCCAAAAGGGGGAGTTTGGGGATAAAAAAGGAGATTTTTTTGGCCCCAAAAAGGAGAAAATGGACCAGAAATGGAAATTTGGGTTCTGGAAGGGAGAATTTGGGAATGGAAAAGAGAATTTGAGCTTAAAAAGGGAAATTTGGGTCCCAACCAGGTACTGCAGCCCCTGCAGCCCCGTCAGGTCGTGCTGACCTCTGCTGGACACAACACAGTACTTCACCCCCCAAATCCCTGGGCTTTGCTTTCCCCCCTGTTGACACAAAACTGTATGGTGCCCTCATCTCCAGGGTAACGCTGCCCCCTGCTGGACACAAACTGTTACTGTGTGCCCATTCTCCATGCACTACTGCCCCCTTTTGGTGTCAATCCCCTACTGCCCCCCCCCCCCCCCCCCCCCCCCAACTCCCTGGTGGGCAAAACTGCACCCTGGTGGACAAAACCTGGTAGTGCAATCCCCCACCGCCTGAATAGTGGTGCCCCCTTATGGACAAAATGCAGTATGACTCCCCCACCCCCCACCAGGGAGGGCTGCCACTGGTGAACACAAACCTGTAATGCAGACACCAACCCTCCGGTCAGGGTTGCCTCAGGTAAACACAAGCTGGTACTACAGCCCCGCCAGCCCCCTGGGATGTACTGCCCCCTGGTGGACACAACCCAATACTGCAGCCACCCGCCACCTTGAACACTGCTTCCCCCTTGTGGGGTTTTACCCAGGAAGTCCAGTCCCCTAGTGGACACAGCTTGGTAATGCAGGCCTCTCCCCACCACAGGTTGTTCTGCACCCTGGTGGACACAACATGGTTCTGCAGCCTCCCTTCCCACCAGCAGGCAGGGATGCCCTCTGGTGGACAAAAAATGGTCCTTCATCCCCCCGGGAAGTGCTTACCCCTGGTGGACGCAACCTGATAGTGCGCCCCTACCACAAGAGCACTGCTGCCCCCTTGTGAACAATACTATGTATGGCACCCCCACCCCTAGGTCACGGCTGCCCTCTGGTGGACACAAACCGCACAGTGACCACCCCCTCCTCCCTCAGGTAGTTCTGAACCCTAGCAGACCAACCCAGATATTCTGTCCCCTCTACACGGGCAGTACTGTCCCCTGGTGCATAGAAACAGGTACTGTGTGCCCCCAGGCAGTGTCACTGCCTGCTGGACACAACCTGGTACTGAAGTCCCCCAACCCCAGCGCAGTGCTCCCTCCTGGTGGAAACAACCAGGTACTGTACCCTACCCATCCAGGGAGTGCTACCCCCTGCTGGAAAAAAAACAGTACTTCACCTGCATCCTCCGTGCATTAGTGCTCGTCAGTGCACACAACACTGTACTGCTCCCCCAGCCTCAGAGAAGCGCTTGCCCCAGGTCAACATAACCCTGTACTGCAGCCCTAAACACCACCCGGGCAGTGCTGCCCCCTGGTGGAGACTATCAGGTTCTGTGCCCCCTCCAGGTAAAACTACCCCGTGGTGGACACAACCCAGAAGAATGCCCTCTGACAACCTGGATTGTGCTGCTCCCTGGTAGGCACAACAAGGTATTTCGCCCACAGCCCACAGGGCAGTGCTGGCCCTGGTTTACAGAGACCCGGATTGTCCCCCCCCACAAGCGGTGTCACCGCCTGCTGGATACAACCCGGTACTGCAATGACCCCACACGCCTTGTAGTGCACCCCACTGGTGGACACAATCTGGTACTGTGCGCCTCACCCCCCACCCCCCCTCCCCTGCCACCGGGGAATGCTGGTCTCTGCTGGACACAATCTGGTACTGCAGCACTCAACATCACCAGCAGTGCTGTCCCCTGGAGGACACAACCCAATACTGCAGCCCTGCATCTTCCATGCTCTGTTACCCCCTGGATGACTCAAACTGCTACTGTGCCCCAACCCTCCAGGAAGTTCTGCATCTTGACGGACAAAACAACATATGGTGCTGTCATCACCCCCCGGGGAGTGGTGCCCTCTGGTGGACACAACGTGCTACTGCATCTCCCCACCCCCTTGCTGTGCTACTCCCTGGTTTTCAGAAGCCTGTACTGTCACTCCACCCCTCTGGGCATGTAATGTTGCCTCCTGGTGGACACAATGCAGCACTGCCACCCCCACCCCTTTAACAGTGCTGCCCCCTGGTGGTCAGAACCTGGTACTGCCACTCCCTTCCTCTGAGTAGCGCTGCCCAATTGTGTTCACAAGCCAGTACTGCACCATCACATCCAGTGAAGAGTTGCCTGCTGGTGGAGGCCTGGTATTGTGTCCCCACATTGCAGGCACTGCTGCCCCCTTTTGAACTCACCCTTGTACTGCACCCACCCAACTCTCTGGCCTGTGTTGCTCCCTGGTCGGCAAAACCTGGTGCTGCAGCCCTGCCCCCAAGGAGTGCTGCGCCCTCCCAGTAGACACAACCCAGAACTGTAGCTCCCCCATACCCAGGGCAGTGCTGCTCCCTGGTTGACACATCCCGGCACTGTGCGCCCCTTCTTCTGGTGCTGCTGCCCCCTGGTGGATGCAATCCTGTTCTTCAGAACAGCCAAGTATTGCTGCATCCCAGTGGAAAGAACATGGTACTGCAGCCCTTCCCCAGTAGTAGAGCGCTGTTATGGACACAACCTGGTCCTGCATTTGCCCACCTATGCCCTCTTGTGCTCCAGTTTGATTTAGTGTTCTTGTGTAAGGCCGAGTGTGCCTTTGTGTGGACGAGTGTGCCGAGTGTGCCCGAGTGTGCCCGTGTGTGCCAGATTATGTGCGAGTGTGGCTGCGTGTGGCCACATATTCCGAAATGTGTGTGAGTGTTACCGAGTGTGCCCAAGTGTGCCCGAGTGTGCCCAAGTGAGTGAGTGTGTTGTCGGGTGTGCCCGAGTGTGTCTGACTTTTCCCGAGTGTGTCTGAGTGTGTTCTAGTGTGTCCCAGTTAGCCCGAGTGTTCCCTATCGTGTTCCTGCCTCTTTTGTCATCTGAATTGAAAAGGAAATCTGATTGCTCGACAACCTGTCGCGCATAGAACAGTGTCTTGACAGCTTCACACCCAAACCTCTTTCTCTGCGGCTTCATTCTTTGCCATTTGTGATTCGGGTTGACATGGCAGCGCTGCAATGGTCTTATTTTATTGAAATTCTTGGAGAATTTGTTGGGATTTCTGGGCAGTTGTCTGGGGAAATTATTGGGTGGTTTTGTAGAGATTTTGTGGGAATTCTGAGGGAAGTTTGGGGTGATTTTGTGGTAATTTTTGTTGGAATTTTGGGGGAATTTTGGGAGATTTTTAGGGATTTAGGGCCAGTTCTCGGGGCAATATTGTGCGGAGTTGGGGTGATTTTGCGGAAATTCTGAGGGGATTTTGTGACAATTTTTGGGGAATTTTCATGATTTTGTTTGAATTTTGAGGGAATTTTGGGTTGAGTTTGTGGGAATTTTTGCAGGAATTTTTTGCAGGAATTTTCAGGATTTTCGGCTGTGTTGTGGTGCATTTTGTGGGGATTTTTTTTAAATTCTGAAGGAATTTTGGGGTGATTTTGTGGGACATTTTTGGAGAATTTTTGGATGATTTTGTGGAAATTGTGAGGAGATTTTTGGGGTGAATTTGTGGGTATTTTGAGGGAATTTTGGAGTGAGTTTGTGGGAAATTTTGAGGAAAATTTCTGAGAATTTGTGAGTTTTTAGGTGCAGTTTTTATGGAATTTTGTGTGGATTTTGTGGAAATTCAGAGGGTATTTTGGGGCCATTTTGTGGGAATTTTTGGAGAATATTGTGGTGATTTTGTTAGAATTTTGAAGAAAACTTGGGGTGACTTTTTGTGTATTTTTGGGGAAATTTTGGGATGATTTCTTGGTTTTCGGGGCAGTTCTTGTGGAATTTTGTGGGGATTTTGTGGAAATTCTGAAGGAAGTTTGGGGTTATTTTGTGAGAAATTTGAAGAAAATATGGGTTTATTTTTTTGGAATTTTGGTGTAAATTTGGGGACAGTTTCTGGGGTTTTGGGCACTTCTTGGGGAATTTCATGGGTATTTTGTGGAAATTCAGATAGAAAATTAGGGTTATTTTGGTGTGATTTTTGTGGGAATTTTTGGGGGAATTTTGCGGTCATTTTGTGGAAATTCTGATGGACATTTGGGGTGATTTTGTGGGAAATTCGAGAGATTTTCAGGGTAACATAGTGGGAATTTTGCGGAGATTTTTTGAGAATTTGTCGGGATTTTTGGGCAGTTGTCTGGGGAAATTATTTGGGGTTTTTGTAGAGATTTTGTGGAAATTCTGATGGAAGTTTGGGGTGATTTTGTGGGAATTTTGTGGTGGTTATGTGGGAATTTTTAGGGAATTTTTGGGAATTTTGTGGAGAATTTCTGGGGATTTTGGGGCAGTTATGAGGAAATTTTGTGGGGATTTTCTGGAAATTCAGATGGAATTTTAGGGTCATTTTGGTGTGATTTTGTGGGAATTTTTGTGGGAATTTTTGGATGATTTTGTGGAAGTTCTGAGGGGATTTTGGTATGATTTTGTGGGAATTTCGAAAGAATTTTGGGGTATCTTTGTGGGAAATTTACCAAAATTTTTGTAGAATTTTTTGGAATTTTTGGGCAGTTCTCTTGGGAATGTTGTAGGGGCTTTATGGAGATTTTGTGGAAATTCTGATGGAAGTTTGGGGTGATTTTGTGGGAATTTTGTGGTGGTTATGTGGGAATTTTGAGAGAATTTTTGGGTGAGTTTGTGGGAAATTGGGGTGATATTTTGGGAAATTTTGTGGAAATTTGGGTGCAATTTCTGGGGTTTTGGGGCGGTTCTTGGGAAATTTTCTGGGGATTTAGTGGAAATTCAGATAGAATTTTAGGGTGATATTGGTATGATTTTTGTGGGAATTTTTTTTAGATTTTGTGGAAATTCTGCGGTAATTTGGGGCCATCTTGTGGGAATTTTGGTGTGATTTTGTGGAAATTCTGAGGGAAGTTTGGGGTGATTTTGTGGGAATTTTCTGGGAATTTTGTGGAAATTCTGAACGGATTTTGGGGTGATTTTGTTGGACTTTTGAAGGAATTTTGGGGTATCTTTGTGGGAATTTTACGGAAATTTTTGGAGAATTTATTGGGATTTTGGGTCAGTTCTGTGGGGAATATTGTGCGGGCTTGGTGGAGATTTTGTGGAAATTCTGAGGCAATTTTGGCTCAAATTTTGTGGGAATTTTGAGAGAATTTTTGGGTGAGTTTATGGGAATTTTGAGGGAAACATGGGGTGACATTTTAGGAATTTTTGTGGAAATTTGGGTGCAATTTCTGGGGTTTTGGGGCAATTCTATGGGAATTTTGTGGGGATTTTGTGGAAGTTCAGAAGGAATTTTAGGGTCATTTTCGGGTGATTTTTGCGAGAATTTTCGAGAGATGTTGCGGAAATTCTGAGGGTATTTTTGGGTGATTTTGGGTTTTTTTGGTGGAATTTAGAGGTGATTTTGTGAAAATTCTGAGGGGATTTTGGGGCAATTTTGTTGCAATTTTGAAGGAATTTTGAGGAAACTTTGTGAGAATTTTCTGGAAATTTTTGGGGAATTTGTTGGGATTTTTGGGCAGTTGTCTGGGGAAATTTTGGGGGATTTTGTGTAGATTTTTACACATTCTGAGGGAAGTTTGGGGCGATTCTGTAGTAATATTTGTGGGAATTTGGGGGGATTTTTTTTTGATTTAGGGGCAGTTGTCTGGGGAATATTGTGGGGATTTGTGGAGATTTTGAGCAAATTCTGAGGGGATTTTGGGGTGATTTTGTGGGAAGTTTTTGGGAATTTTTGGATGATTTTGTGAAAATTCTGATGAGATTTTGGGGTGGCTCTGTGGATATTTTGTGGGTATTTTGAGGGAATTTAGAGGCCATTTTGTGGGAATTTTTGTGGAAAATTTGGGACAATTTGTGTGGATTTAGGGGCAGTTCTTGGGTAATTTTGTGGGGATTTTGTGGAAGTTCAACAAGAATTTTAGGGTGATTTTGGTGTGATTTTTGTGGGAATTTTTTGAGGATTTTGTGGAAGTTATCAGGGTATTTTAGGGCCATTTTGTGAAAAATTTTTTGGGAATTTTGGGGTGATTTTGTGGAAATTCTGAGGGAAGATTGGGGTGGTTTTGTGAGAGTTTCTGGAGAATTTTGGGGTAACTGTGGGTATTTTACAGAAATTTTTGGAGAATTTGTCGGGATTTTTGGGCAGTTGTCTGGGGAAATTATTGGGGGGTTTTGTGGAGATTTTTTGGAAATTCTGAGGGAAGTTCGGGGTGATTTTGTGGTAATTTTTGTGGGAATTTTGGGGGATTTTTGGGGATTTAGGGGCAGTTCTCTGGGGAATATTGTGGGGATTTCTGGAGATTTTGCAGAAATTCTGAGGGGATTTTGGGAAAATTTTTGGGGAATTTTCTCGATTTTGTGGGAATTTTGAGGGAATTTTGGGTTGAGTTTGTGGGAATTTTTGCAGGAATTTTTGGAGAATTTTCGGGATTTTTGGACTGTATTGTGGGGCATTTGGTGGCGATTTTGTGAAAATTCGGAAGGAATTTTGGGCTGATTTTGTGGGATGTTTTTGGAGAAATTTTGGATGATTTTGTGGAAATACTGAGGGGATTTTGTGGGTATTTTGAGGGAATTTTAGGGGTGATTTTGTGGGAGTTTTTGTGTAAAATTTGGGGGCAATTTCTGGGGTTTTGGGGCAGGTCTTGGGGAATTTCGTAGGGATTTTGTGGAAATTCAAATAGAATTTTACGGTTATTTTGGTGTGATTTTTGTGGGAATTTTCTGGGGATTTTGTGGAAATTCTGTGGGGATTTTGGGGCAAATTTGTGGGAATTTTTGGGGGAATTTTTGGATGATTTTGTGGAAGTTGTGAGGGGATTTTGGTGTGATTTTGTGGGAATTTCTAGAGAATTTTGGGGTATTTGTGGGAATTTTACACGTATTTTTGATTAATTTTTCGTGATTTTTGGGTAGTTCTCTGGGGAATATTGTGGGGGTTTGTGTAGATTTGTGGAAATTCTGAGGGGATTTTGGGGTGATTTTTGTGTGTATTTTAAGAGATTTTTGGGTGAGTTTGTGGGATTTTTTGTGGGAATTTTTTGAGAATTTGTTGGTATTTTTGGGCAGCTCTCAAGGGAATTTATGGAGATTTTGTGTGGATTTTAGGCCAATTTGTAAAAACACTGACGTAATTTTGTTGTGATTTTTGTGGCAATCTGTTGAGGAATTTTTTGGGGATTTGTTGCGGTTTTTGGGCACTTCTGTGGGGAAATTTTTGGGTAATTTTGTGGGGATTTTGTGGAAATTCTGAAGGAAGTTTGGGGTGATTTTGTGGGAATTTTGGGGTCATACTGTGGGAATTTTTGTGGGAATTTTGTGGGATTTTGGGGGATTATGGGGTAGTTTTTTGGAATTTTTTGGGGGGAATTCTTGGGGATTTTGTGGAAATTCTGAGGGGATTTTGGTGCGATTTTTTTGGAATTTCAAGAGAATTTTTGGGTAGCTTTCTGGGGAAATCAATGGGGGGTTTTGTGGAGATTTTGTGGGAATCCTGAGGGAAGTTTGGGGTGATTTTGTGGTAATTTTTGTGGGAATTTTGGGGGATTTTTGGGGATCTAGGCACAGTTCTCTGGGGAATATTGTGGGGATTTCTGGAGATTTTGTGGAAATTCTGAGGGGATTTTGGGACAATTTTTTGGGAATTTTCATGATTTTGTGGGAATTTTTGCAGGAATTTTTGGAGAATTTGTTGGGATTTTTGGACTGTATTGTGGGGCATTTTGTGGGGATTTTGTGAAAAATTGGAAGGAATTTTGGGCTGATTTGGGGGATGTTTTTGGAGAATTTTTGGATGATTTACTGGAAATACTGAGAAGATTTTGGGGTGATTTTATGGGTATTTTGAGGGAATTTTAGGGGTGATTTTGTGGGAATTTTTGTGGAAAATTTGGGGGCAATTTCTGGGGTCTTGGGGCAGTTCTTGGGTAATTTTGTGGGGATTTTGTGGAAGTTCAGAAAGAATTTTAGGGTGATTTTAGTGTGATTTTAGTGGGAATTTTTAGAGGATTTTGTGGCAGTTATGAGGGTAATTTGGGGCCATTTTGTGGGAATTTTTGGGGGAATTTTTGGATGATTTAATGGAAATTCTGAGGGAAGATTGGGGTGGTTTTGTGGGAATTTCTAGACAATTTTGGGGTAACTGTGGGAATTTTATGGTAATTTCTGGAGAATTTGTCGGGATTTTTGGGCAGTTCTGTGGGGAAATCTTTGGGAATTTTGTGGAGATTTTGTGGAAATTCTGAGAGAAGTTTGGGGTGATTTTATGGGAATTTTGTGGGGATTATGTGGTAATTTTTGGGAATTTTGTGGAGAATTTCTGGGGATTTGGGGCAGTTATAAGGAAATTTTGTGGGGATTTTGTGGAAATTCAGATAGAATTTTAGGGTGATTATGGGGTGTCTTAGGTTACAATACAGGGTGTGATAAAAGATCTATTCTATCACCATCTGTTGAGGGTGGGGGCAGTGATCCTTATCTCCGTAGGAGATCTTCTGCTAATGGGCCATCCATTAAAGCCAGGCAGGGCATTGTTCTTTATCTTTTCACAACTCATCCTTCCTCCAGCGAGTCATTTTCTGCTAATGGCCCATTGAGTCCCACTGTGTGATGGATAAAATTATTGCATTCCATTGGAAGTTGCTCCAGCCGGGGGGAAGGGCCCAACATTTCTTACCAAGATAAAAACAGAGGTGTGGGGGACGCCAAGGTAGCCCCTTCTCCACTGAACTCCAGAGGGAAGCTGGATTTTCTCCACATCATCACTACACCTCCGGAAGGAAGCTGCACCTTCTACAGGACCACTGCTTCAACTGAATCACATCTGTCACTACAAAAAGACTACAGCCACTATTTAATCGAACTGCTGCCAACACCCTGCCTGACGGGGTGTCAGGTTGTACTCTGACTTTGTCAGGGCTTGGGGTCTGTTTCTTTGTAGTATTGTATTTCTATTATAATTTCCCTAGTAAAGAACTGTTATTCCTAATTCCCATATCTTTGCCTGAGAGCCATTTAATTTCAAAGTTATAATAATTTGGAGAGAAGGAGTTTACATTCACCATTTCAAAAAGAGGCTCCTGCCTTTCTTAGCAGACACCTGTCCTCCAAATTAAGACATGGGGTAATCTTTGCGGGAATTTTTTTTTAGCTTTTGTGGTAATTCTGCAAGGATTTTGGGGCGATTTTGTGGGAATTTTGTGGTGATTATGTGGGAATTCTGTGTGAATTCTGTGGGAATTTTTGGGAATTTTGTGGAGAATTTCTGGGGATTTTGTGGCAGTTATGAAGACATTTTGTGGAGATTTTGCGGAAATTCAGATAAAATTTTAGGGTGATTTTGGGGTGATTTTGGTGGGAATTTTCTAGGGGTTTTGTGGAAATTCCACAGGGATTTTGGGGCAAATTTGTGGGAATTTTTGGGGGAATTTTCAGATGATTTTGTGGAAGTTGTGAGGGGATTTTGGTGTGATTTTGTGGGAATTTCGAGAGAATTTTGGGGTATCTTTATGGGAATTTCACAGAAATTTTTGTTGAGTTTTTCATGATTTTTGGGCAGTTCTCTGGGGAATATTGTGGGGGCTTTGTGGAGATTTTGTGATATTCTGAGGCGATTTTGGGGCAATTTTTGTGGGAATTTTGGGGGATTTTGTGTGGATTTTTGGGGGATTTTTGGGGATTTAGGGGCAATTCTCTGGGGAATATTGTGGCGATTTGTAGAGATATTAAGTGGATTTTGGGGCACATTCGCAAAAATATTGACATAATTTGGGTGTGATTTTTGTGGAAATTTGTCGGGGAATTGTTTGGGAATTTGTCGGGGTTTTTGGGTAGTTGTGTGGGGAAATTTTTGGGGATTTGGTGGAGATTGTGTGGGAATTTTAGAGCAGTTATGAGGAAATTTAGTTGTGATTTTGTGGAAATTCTGAGGGAATTTTGGGGTGATATTGTGGGAATTTTGTGGGAATTTTTGTGGAAATTTTTGGGTAATTTTGTGGGAATTTTGAGGAAAATTTTGGAGAATTTGGTGGGATTTTTTGTCCGTTTCATGGAGAATATGGGGTATTTGTTGAGATTTTGTGGGAATTGTGAGGGGATTTCTGGGCAATTTTGTGGAAATTGTTGTGGTTTTGTGGGAATTTTGAAGGAATTTTGGGGTAACTGGGAATTTTGAGGAAATTTTTGGAAAATTTGTTGGGATTTTGGGGCAGTATTACATAGCATTTTGTGGGAATTTTGTGGTAATTCTGAGGTAATTCTGGGGAATTTTTGTGAGAATTTTGGGGAGATTCTGTGCAAATTTGTTGCACAAATTTCTTGGGATTTTCTAGATATTCTGAGGGAATTTTGGGACTATTTTGTGGGAATTTTGAGGGTATCTTGGAGTGATTTTTTGGGAATTCCGAGAGAATTTTGGGATAACTTTGAGGCAATTTTGAGGAACCTTTTGGAGAATTTGTTGGGATTTTTGGGGCAGTTCTGTGGGGAATATTGTGAGGATTTGGTGGAGATTTTGTGGAAGTTCTGGGGTAAATTTGGGGTGATTTTGTGGGAATTTTGGGGGATTTTTGTGGTGATTTTGACAGAATTTTTGTTAGAATTTTTGGATGATTTTGTGGAAATTCTGAGGGGATTTTTGGGCCACTTTGTGGGAATTTTGGGGAATTTTTGTGAGAATTTTTGGGGATTTGGTGGTGATTTTGTGGGGATTTATGAGGAGATTTTGTGAAAATTCTGAGGGGATTTTGGAGGAATGTTGAGTGAATCTTGGGGTGATTTTGTGGGAATTTTTGTGGATTTTTGGGTATTTTGTGGCAGTTCTTGCAGAATTTTGGGGTGATTTTGTGGAAATTGAGAGAGACTTCTGGGGTGATTATTTGGTGATTTTTGGGGGAATTTTGGGGTGATTTTGTGGACATTCTGAGGGAATTTAGGAGTGAATTTGTGGAAATTTTGAGGGAATTTTGGGGTGATTTTGTGGGAATTTTTGTGTGAATTTTAAGAGAGTTTTGAGGTGATTTTGTGTGACTTTTTGAGGGAATTTTAGGGTGATTTTTGTGGGAATTTTGGTGGGACATTTTGGGCAGTTCTGAGGAGATTTTGGGGTAGTACTGAAGGGATTTTGGAGCAGTTCTGATGTGATCTTGTGGTCATGTTGGGGGAATTTTGTGGGGAATTTCTGTGTAATTTTGGGGGATTTATTGGGGCATTTTGGGGTGATTTTGTGGGAATTTTGAGGGAATTTTGGGGTGATTTTGTGGGAATTTTGAGGGAATTTTGGGGTGATTTTGTGGGAATTTTGAGGGAATTTTGGGGTGATTTTGTGGGAATTTTTTGGAGGAAATTTTAGCACAAATTTCCCACAAAATTCCCACAAAAGTCCCCCCCAAATTCTGCAGAAATTCCCCCCAAAATTCCCTCAACATCATCCCAAGATCCAGTCTGAACTGCCCCAAAATCCCTTCAGAATTTCCCCAAAATCCCCTCAGAACAAAATTCCCAACAATATTCCCACAAAAATTCCCCCAAAATAACCTCAACATTTCCACAAAATCATCCGAAAATCCCCTCAGAATTTCCACAAAATTCCCACAAATTTCCCCAAAATACTGCCCAAAAATCCCAACAAATTCTCCAAAAATTTATTCAAAATTCCCACAGTAACCCCAAAATTCCCACAAAATCACAAAAATTCCCACAACATTGTCCAAAAATCCCCTCAGAATTTCCACAAAATTTCCTCAACATGTCAACAAAATTCCCCATAGAACTGCCCAAAAATCCCGACAAATTCTCCAAAAATTGCCACAAAAAAATCCCACAAACTCACCCCAAAATTCCCTACAAAGTCCTACAAATTTTCCACAAAATCCCCTTAGAATTTCCACAAAATCTATACAAAATGCGCCACGGAACTGCCAAAAAATTCCTGACAAATTATTCAGAAATTCCCACTAAAATTACCACAAAATAATATCAAATTTCCCTCAAAATTCTCATGAAATTACCCCAAAATCCCCTCAGAACTTCCACAAAATCTCCACAAAATCCCCCAAAAATGCCCCACAGAACTGCCCAAAAAATCCCGACAAATTCTCCAAAAATTTCTGTAAGAGTCCCACAAAGTTATCCCAAAATTCTCTCGACATTTCCAAAAAATTGCCCCTAAATCTCCTCAGAATTTCCAAAAAATCATGCTAAAATTATGACAAAAATTCCTGCAAAATCTCCTCAGAATCTCCTCAGAATCCCCCTGGAATTCCTACAAAAAACCCCAGAAATTCCCACAAAATTTCCATCAAAATCACCCCAAAATTCCCTTAAAATTCCCACAACAAATCGCCCCAAAATTCCCACAAAATTGCCTCAAAATCCCCTCAGAATTTCCACAAAATGGTCCCAAAATTCCCACAAAAACTCCCCCATATTTCTCTGAGAATTTCCACAAAATCACCACAAAAAATTCCCCAAGAACTGCCCCAAAATCCCCACATATTTCCCTAAAATTTTCAAAAAAATTCCCATGCTATCATCCCCAACTTTCCCTCAATATTTCCCACAAAAATCACCCCAAAATTCCCTCAAAATTCCTGCAAAAATTTCCCCAAATTCACCCCAAAATTCTCTCAGAATTTCCGCAAAATCCACACAAAATTCCCAAAGAACTGCCCCAAAATCCCTGCAAATCCCTCAAAATTCCCACAAAAATTTCCACAAAATCACAGAATATTGCCTTCTGAACTTTTCAAAAATGCCCTCAGAACTGCCCCAAATTCCCCCCAAATTCCCTCCAAAGTTCCCACAAAATCATCCCAAAATTCCCACAAAATTCCCCCTGAATCCCATCAGAATTTCCAGAAAATCCCCACAAAATTCCCACAAAAATTCCCACAAACTCACCTCAAAATTCCCGCAAAATTTCTGCAGAATCCCCTCAGAATTTCCACAAAATCCCCAAAAATTTCCCACAAAAATTTCCAGAAAATCCCCTCAGAATCCTCTTCAGAATTCCTACAAAAATCCCCACAAAATCCCCACAAATTCCCCACAAAACTTCCCACAAATGCCCCAAAATTCCCCCAAAATTCCCATGATAACCCCCCAAAATCTACTGAAAATTCCATCAAAAATTCCCCCAAAATCACCCCAAGATCACCTCAGAATTTCCACAAAATCTCCACAAAATTCCCCCAAAATCCCCTCAGAATTTCTAAAAATCATAGAAAATTTCCCACAAAATCACCACAAAATTCTCTCAAAATTCCTACAAAATCCCCAAAAATTCCCCCCAAAATTCCCACATAATTCCCATGAAAATTTCCTCAAAATCACACAAAATTCCCACAAAACCACACAAAATTCCCACAAAATCACCACAAAATCCCCAAAAATTCTCACAAAAATGCCTCAAAAATCCCTTCAGAACTTCCCTAAAATCCCCCCAGAACTGCCCCAATTTCCCCCAAAATTCCCACCAAATTGCCCCTAAATTCCCTCAAAATTCCCATAAAATCACTCCGAAATTCTCTCAGAATTCCCACACAATCTCCACAAAATTCCCAAAAAATTCCCCCTGTATTCCCTCAGAATTTCCACAAAGTTCCCACAAAATTCCCACAAAAATTTCCCACAATCTCACCCCGAAATTCCCTTGTAATTCCCAGAAATTTCCTGCAGAATCCCCTCAGATTTTCCACAAAATCCCCAAAAAATTCCCACAAAACTTCCCACAAAATGCCCTCAAAATTCCCACAATAATCCCTCCAAAATGCCCTCAAAATTCCCCCAAAATCACCCCAAAATCGCCTCAGAATTTCCACAAAATCTCCACAAAATCCCCACAAAATCTCCACAAAATCCCCACAAAATTCCCCAAAAATCCCCTCAGAATTTCAACAAAATCCCCCAAAATTCCCACAAAAAATACCACAAAATCAACCCAAAATTTCCTCAAAATTCCCTCAAAAATCACCACAAAATTCCCTTAAAATTCCCCCCCAAATTCCCACATAATTCCCATGAAAATTTTCCCCGAATCACCGCAAAATTCCCACAAAAATTCCCACAAAATCACCACAAAATCCCCAAAAATTCTCACAAAAATCCCCCCAAATCCCTTCAGAATATCCACAAAATCTCCACAAAATTCCCCACAGAATTGCCCCAAAAACCCTAAATTCCCACAAAATTCCCACAAAATTCCCACAAAATCCCCACAAAATCCTCTCAGAATCTACTCAGAATTTCCACAAAAATCTGAAACAATTCCCACAAAATCCCCCCCCAAAAAAAAAAAAATCCCACAAAATCACCCCAAAATTTCCTCATAATTCCCCCAAAAAGTCTCCCAAAATTCTCAGAATTTCCACAAAATCCCCACAAATTCAAAAAAATTCCCACAAAAATCACGCCAAAATTCCCACAAAATACCCACACAATCGCCTCAGAATTTCCACAAAATCCCTAAAACATTCCCACAAAAATTCCCACAAAATCGCCCTAAAATTCCCTCAAAATTCACACAATAATCACCCAAAAATTCACACAAAATTCCCACAAATTCACCCCAAAATTCCCACAAAAATTCCCACAAATTCACCCCAAAATTCCCTCTAAATTCCCACAAAGTTGTCCCTTAATCCCCTCAGAATTTACACAAAAAATCCACAAAATACCCTACAGGACTGCCCCAAAATCCCACAAAAGCCCCCAAAATTTGCACAAGAATCACCCAAAAATCTCCTCGGAATTTCCACAAAATCATCTCAAAATTTCCCACAAAGCTGCCCAAAAATCCCGACAAATTCCCAAAAAATTTGTGAAAGTCCCTTAAAGTTACCCCAAAATTCTCACAAAAGTTCCCAAAAAATTGCCTCAAAATCCCATCAGAATTTTCACAAAATCATCCAAAAATTCCCACAAAAATTCCTAAAAAATCACCCCAAAATTCCTGCAAAATTCCCACAAAATCCCCCCAATACCCCCTCAGAATATCCACAAAATACCCTAAAATTTCCACAAAAATCAACGCAAATTCCGCAGAAATTCCAGACAAAATTCCCCCAACATCACCCCATAATCCACCCAGAACTGCTCCAAAATCCCTTCAGAACTGCCCTAAAATCCCTTCAGAACTTCCCCAAAATCCCCTCAGAACTTCCCCAAATTCCCAAAAAATTCCCACCAAAATTCCCACAAAAATCATCCCAAAATTACCTCAAAATTTCCACAAAATCACCCCAAAATCCCTGTGGAATTTCTCCAAAATTCCCTCAAAAAGTCCCACAAAATCACCTCAAAATTCCCTCAAAATTCCCAGAATAATGTCCCCAAAATTCTCTCAAACTTCCCACTAAATCATCCCATAATCCCCTTAGAATTTCCATGAAATCCCCCCAAAATTTCCCACAAAACTGGCCAAAAATCCTGAAAAATTCTCCAAAAATTCCCACAAAAATTCCCACAAACTCGCCCCCAAATTCCCTCAAAATTCCCACAAAATGTGCCCCCAAATCCCCTCAGAATTTCCACAAAATCCCCACAAAATGCCCCACAGAACTACCCAAAAATCACCCCAAAATTCCTGCAAAATTCCCACAAAATCACTCCAAAATTTCCTTGGAATTTTCACAAAATCCCTCAAAATTCCCACAAAAGTTCCCACAAAATCCACCAAAATTCCCACAAAAATCCCCCCAAATTCTTCAGATATTCCCACAAAAATTCCCACAAAATCACCCCAAAATTCTCCCCAAATTTCCACAAAAACTCTCTTATATTCTCCCAAAAAACCCCACAAAAATTCCCACAATATCCCTCCAAAATGCTATAAAAATCCCCACAAAGTTACCTCCAAATTTCCCCAAATCCCTCATATTCCCTGTTCCAGGTGCTGCATTCCCTGGAGGAGGATCTCACCTGGACTCAGCTGTGCCAGGGGCCCCGCGAAATCTCCGAGCTTGTCCCCTCTCCTAAGGTAAGCCCCCAAAATCCCCCAAATTCACCTCAAAATTCCACCTGGGATCCCAAAAATTCCACAAATTCACCCCAAAATTAATCTGGGATACCCAAAGTTCCCCAAAATAACCCCAAAATACACCTGGGAACCCCAAAATGCCCCAAATTCGTCCCAAAAGCCCCAAATTCACCCCAAAATTCCACGTGGGAACCCCAAAATTCCACAAACTCACTGCAAAAATCCACATTGACCCCCAAAATTCCACAAAATCCCCCTCAAAATTCTCATTTTCCCAGCCAAAATCCCCTCAAAATTCCCCAAAATCCTCTCGCATTCCCCCCAAATCCCCAAAATTTACCCGAAATTTTCCCCAGCTCCCCCAAATCCTCCCCAGGCTTGTCCTGGAGCTCCAGCGATGCTTGAGAGAAAAACGAGAAGAGCTCCAAAATTTCCTGCTGGGAAGCCCCAAAATCCCTGAAACGCACTCCAAAAATCTGCCTCAAAATCCCCAAAGTCAACCCAAAAAGCCCCCAAATGCCTCAAATCTGGCGGGGCTTCTGAGATCCGAGAGGCTCCAGCTGCTCCGGGAGCGGCTGCTGAGGCAAAAGATGTGCTGGAAATACCACAAGGTTTGTACTGGTTTGTACTAGGAGGGAACTGGGAAGGGTTTAAAATGCGGGGAAATGGCGAAAAGATGGTAAAAAATGGAGGAGAAAGGGTTAAAAAAGGGTTAAAAGGGGATTTGGGATTACTGGTTTAGACTGATTTGTACTGCTTTGTACTGGGAGGAGGTTGGGAGGGACTGGGAAGGGCTACAATGGGGAAAAATTGTGAAAAAAATTGTAAAAAATGGCAAAAAATGGAGCAGAAAGGGATAAAAAAGGATTAAAAATGGGTCAAAAGTGGATTTGGGGTTACTGGTTTGGACTGGTTTATACTGGAAGGGAATTGGACAAACTGAGAGGGACTGGGATGGACTGGAAGGGGATTAAAGGGTCAAAAATGGGGAAAATTGGAAAATGGGAAAAAATGGGATTTGAGGTTATTGGTTTATACTGGTCCATATTGGTTTGTATTGGTCCATACTGGTTTGTACTGGTTTATACTGGTCCATATTGACTTATATCTGTCCGTACTGGTCCGTACTGGTTTATACTGGTCCATACTGGTTTATATTTGTCCATACTGGTGTGTACAGGTCCATACTGGTTTATACTGATCCATACTGGTCCGTACTGGTCTGTACTGGTTTATACCGGTCCATACCAGTCCATACTGGTCCGTAGAGATTTATACTGGTTTATACTGGTCCATACTGGTCTGCACTGCTTCATACTGGTCCATACTGCTCTGTACTGGTTTATACTGGTCCATACTGGTCCGTACTGTTTTATACTGGTCCATACCACTCCATACCACTTCGTACTGGTTTATACTGGTCCCTACTGGTTTATACTGGTCCATTCTGATCCATGCTGGTTTATACTGGTGTATACTGGTCTATACTGGTCCATACAGGTCCATACTGCTCTGTACTGGTTTATACTGGTTTATAATGGTTTATACTGGTCTGTACTGGTCCATACCAGCTTATACTGGTCCATACTGATTTGTACTGGTTTGTACTGGTTTATACTGGTCCATACTGGTCCATACAGGTCCATACTGGTCCGTACTGGTCCATACTGGTCTGTACTGGTTTATATTGGTCTGTACTGGCCCATACCATTCCATACCAGTTTGTACTGGCCCATACTGGTCTGTACTGGTCCATACTGGTCTGTACTGTTTGCAGGTGCTGTCCCGCTGTTGCTCCCTCCTGGCCCAGCTCTGCTCCCTGCGGAACCTCCAGGCTCATCTGAATCTGGAGCAGGGCTGGTACCTGCAGGCCATGGGTGGGGCCTCACTGCTCAAGAGCTGGTGAGGGGCGGGGCCTCTTTATGATCTTATTTACATCTCATTTGCCTCTCATTAGCACACAGGTGTTAAACAACTGAGCACCCCAGTCCTTCTCCCAGTTTGTCCCAGTTCATCCCAGTAATCCCAAACCCCCTCTCAGTCCATCCCAGTAATGCCAAATCCCATCCCAGTAACCCCAACCCCCCTCCCAGTCTATCCCAGTAACCCCAAATCCTCTTCCAGTCCATCCCCGTCCATCCCAGTAACCCCAAATCCCATCCCAGTCCATCCTAGTCCCTCCCAGTAACCCAAATTCCCTCCCAGTTCTTCCCAGTTTGTCCCAGTCCATCCCAGTAACCCCAAATCCTCTCCCAGTCCATCCCAGTAAACCCAAATCCTCTCCCAGTCCATCCTAGCCCCTCCCAGTAACCACAAATCCCCTCCCAGTTCCTCCCAGTTTGATCCCAGCCCATCCCAGTAACACCAAGTAGTCCCTCCCCAGGCCCTGCCCCCTCATTAATGTTCATTAATATTCATCAGGCTGGAGGAGCTGTGCATCCTATTGGACACTTACCCTACCCCCACCATAGAGGCCCACCAGCGAATTAGGTGTGAGATCATGCCTCCTCATTTGCATAACTTGGACCCTCATTACCATGACATCACCTCATTACTACAGTTATGCTCCTCATTAGCATAATTATACCCCTCATTAAAGTACTCCAACTCCCATGAGAATTACAGTAATTTCACGACCATAAGGTGCACTGGACTATAAGGCGCACCCGCCGGGAGTTGGCAAAATTCGCAACTTTGTAGATCAGATAAGGCGCACCGGACTATAGGGCGCACTTTTTTTTTGCAGCGAGGCTCCGCCCCCAGCTCCCTCCACGCGGTTGCTGGCCGAGGCCCCGCCTCAACCCGGCAGTCATTGGCCCCCGGGCCCGCCTGTACCTGACAGGGGCGGTGCCGCGGGGCCCCAGGCCCGCCTGCATCCAGCGGGGCCGGGGCATGGCCGCCACCCCTCCGTGCTGCCTCTCCGGGGCCGGGCTATGGCCACCACCCCTCCGTGCTGCCTCTCCGGGGCCAGGCTATGGCCGCCACCCCCCGTGCTGCCTCTTCGGGGCCGGGCTATGGCCGCCGCCCCTCCGTGCTGCCTCTCCGGGGCCGGGCTATGGCCGCCGCCCCTCCGTGCTGCCTCTCTGGGGCCGGGCTATGGCCGCCGCCCCTCCGTGCTGCCTGCACGGGGCCGGTGGGTGCCTGTGGAGGGGCGGCTCCGCCTCCACGGGGCCAGGGGGTGCCTGTGGAGGGGCGGCTCCGCCTCCACGGGGCCGGTGGGTGCCTGTGGAGGGGCGGCTCCGCCTCCACGGGGCTGGAGGGTGCCTGTGGAGGGGTGGCTCTGCCTCCATGAGGCCCGGGCGTGCCTCTGTAGGGGCCGTGCCGCCTCCACGGGGCCAGGGGGTGCCTGTGGAGGGGCGGCTCCGCCTCCACGGGGCTGGTGGG
Organism: Catharus ustulatus; assembly: GCF_009819885.2. Lineage (NCBI taxonomy): Eukaryota > Metazoa > Chordata > Aves > Passeriformes > Turdidae > Catharus > Catharus ustulatus. The sequence goes on along the minus strand of NC_046224.1, from coordinate 75,497,734 downwards.
TGCCTGTGGAGGGGCGGCTCCACCTCCACGGGGCCGGGGGGTGCCTGTGGAGGGGCGGCTCCGCCTGCACGGGGCCCGGGCGTGCCTCTGGAGGGACGGTTTCGCCTGCACGGGGCCCGGGGGGTGCCTCTGGACGGGCCGTCCCGCTTGCACGGGGCCGGGGGGTGCCTCTAGAGGGGCCGTCCCGCTTGCATGGGGCTGGGGGGTGCCTCTGGAGGGATGGCTCCGCCTGCACGGGGCCGGGGTGTGCCTGTGTAGGGGCGGCTCCGCCTGCACGGGGCCGGGGCGTGCCTGTGTAGGGGCGGCTCCGCCTGCACGGGGCCGGGGCTTGCCTGTGTAGGGGCGGCTCCGCCTGCATGGGGCCGGGGCGTGCCTCTGGAGGGGCGGCTCCGCCTGCACAGGGCCCGGGCGTGCCTCTGGAGGGACGGCTCCGCCTCCACGGGGCCGGTGGGTGCCTGTGGAGGGGCGGCTCCGCCTCCACGGGGCTGGAGGGTGCCTGTGGAGGGGCGGCTCCGCCTCCACGGGGCCGGTGGGTGCCTGTGGAGGGGCGGCTCCGCCTCCACGGGCCTGGGCGTGCCTCTGGAGGGGCGGCTCCGCCTGCACAGGGCCAGGGCGTGCCCACCCCTGCTCCGCCCCACCTCCACCTGGCAGCCATGGCCCTGCCGGCTTCCCCCGTGGCTCGCAGCTCGCACTTCCGGGTAGGCAATTTTTTTGAACTTTGTCCATCAGATAAGGCGCACCGGACTATAAGGCGCACTTCCGGGTTCCAGGGAAAATTTTAGTCAAAAGGGTGCGCCTTATAGTCGTGAAATTACTGTACTCCTCATAATGATGTCATTTCATTACCAGAGCCCCACCCCTCATTAGCATAACCCCCACCACAATGACATCACTTCATTACCATAACTCCACCCTCAAAAATGATGACATCACCTCATTACCATAACCCCAACCCTTTCTCTAAGCCCTGTTCCTTTTTCCTTTTTAGGGCATTTCTCACTGAGTCCCGCCACGCCTCTGAGGCCAAAGTTGCCGACTTGGGGGTGGAGCTTGCGGCCTTGAGGAGCCTGGGCCCAGAATTGCGGAATCTGGAGCTGGAATTAGGCAAGTCCTCCAGGAACTGACCTGGAAATGCTGGACCTTGAGTCAGCTCTGCCCCTGACCCCCGCGATGTAACAACAGCTCATTAAAATACCACCAGCACCACCCATTTCTGTCGTTTATATGGGTGTGGGAAGGGGGATGATTGACAGCTCCTTGGGGGAGCTGATTTGTGTTAAAATCCACCCCAAATTCTCACTGAAATCTGCCTGAAAGGCAAAAAAAATCCTCTAAAATTCCCGCAAAAATTCCCTCGAATTATCCTGAAATTCCCCACAAAAGTTCACCCCAAAATTACCTCCAAATTCCCAGAAAAAATCCTACAAAATGCCTAGGCTGCTGAGCCTAGACTAATGCCTTATTTTGCCTTGTGGCTAAGAAATACCATTGTTCTGGTGTGCATGTAAAGGCACAGAAATTGGAAAAATCTATTTTTTCTGGAAGGGCACGAGCGCTGTCCTGGTTTAGGGGACAGTATTGCTAGAAAAGAAAAAAGGCGAGAGTTTTTTCCCAAAATGGAGAGTGAAAATTCTCGCCCTCCCAGTTTACTATAATTTGGAAATTAAGGAACTTTCAGGCAAAAGGTATGGGTTTAGGAATAACAGTTCTTTACTGATATCTCTACAAGACAAATAAGAGCAACATCAGCTATGAAAAGATCAGTGACAAAACAGAACGAAACTCAGTCTCAGTCTTTTTTCCAGTCAGATGCTCTTTCTCCTCTGCACGGTCCCGGTAGGGCAGAGTGGCCTACTCTGTTCTCTCACTCAGGCAAATGCAGGAGCAGGCAGGCAGCAGCAGCAAGGGGGTCCCAGGTGGGAGAAGGGTGAAGGAAAAAAGAAACCTCTGCTCACCGTTTGCGTCCCGGTTCTCAGAGCTGTTCTCAGAAGCAGGAAGCTGTAGCAGTGTCGGAGTGCAGGGCAGGTCTCACCAGGGAGGAAAAGAACCTCTCTCCTCCACGTTCGGGCCGGCGAATGAGACTGGCTGAGTGACCCCTCACAAGGACAAAGCAACTTACACCTATTCATCCCCACCCCCCTCTTTTGTCTTGAGTAATTAGAAACCAGGGAGTTGCCCAGCCAGGTTCCTTTAACATGTTAATGGGAAACATTTTCTACACGGAGGGAAAGAGTAAAAACTCCCCCAACTCTAAACATACACTGACTACACAACTTGATAATACACATCCAAAGAATGAAGCTGGATGAAAAACTATGTTAAAAAGAAGAGGAACCAAACACAGGATATCACAGAATGACAGCTTTAGAAAGTATGCAAAACTTGCTTGAGAGTTGGGCTTGAATTTAGCTTCTGGCAATAACAGGAACTGCTGGCATAATTTGATACTCTGTTCTGTGCAATCAAACATGTAAT
>NC_046224.1:75341391-75495159 GCF_009819885.2 Catharus ustulatus | reverse complement strand
AAATTAAAATTTACTTCATTGAAGAGCTGTAGGCAAGTGTTGTGTCTCTAAATCTTAACTTCTTAAGCCAGGTAATAGACAGCCCTTCCAGATGGGATCTAATAAGGGACCGAATGGTCCAACATGAGCTGATTGGTGATGTCAAGACTGGAGGCAGCCTGGGCTGTGGGGATCATGCATTGGTGGAGTTTGCAGTCCTGAGTGATATAGACCAGGCAAAGAGTAAAGTCAGGACCCTGAAGAAAGGAAATTTTAAGAAAGGAAACTTCGAGCTGTTCAAGGAATTAGTCAGAAGGACTTGCTGAGGACCTGCCCTCAGGATAATAATACAGGCTAGAGGGTGGAGGGATTCAGAGAGGCCCTGCTGAGAAGGACTTGGAGGTACGGGTGGGTGACAAGCTGGACATGACATGACAATGTGGCAGCACAGAATGCTAAGAGCTGTATTTTGAGCTGTATCAAAAGAAATGTGACCAGCAGATCCAGAGAAGTGATTCTCCCTCTCTCTTCCACTCTGGTAAGACCCCAGCTGCAGTCCTGTGTCCTGTGTCCTGGTCCAGAGCAGAGCAGATTCCCTGAGGGCTGGAGCACCTGTGTAAAGAAGGCAGGCTGAGAGAGATGAGTTTGTTCAGCCTGGAGAAGAGGAGGGTTTGGGAGACCTTAGAGCTGCTTCCAGTACCTAAAGGGATCTTACAGGGAAGATGGATCCAAACCATCCAGCAGGGCTTGTTGAGATGGGACAAGGGGAATGGTTTTAAACTAAGAGGGTAGAGTTAGGCTAGCTACAAGGAAGAAATTTGTTCCCGTGAGATTTGTGAAGCACTGGCACAGGTTACCTAGAGAGCAGTACTCCAACCCTGAAAACATTCAAGCCCAAGTTGGACAGGGCTCTGAGCAGCTTATCTAGCTGGAGATGTCTCTACTCACTGCAGGGAGGTTGCTCTAGATGTTCCTTAAAGGTCCTTTCCAGCCCAGTGATTCTGTGAAGTCACAAAATCCTGACAGATATTTCACTGAAACTAATCTCTGAGTCCCTTAAATTTCATTACATTTTCACTGGAGGAACATGCTTAACTCAGAAGGGCTTGGCAACATGCTTAATGTGGATCTGAAAAGATTTTACATAAGTGTGAAGTATTTAAATGCCTTTATTTTTCCCTCTCCTTTGTATTTCCCACTGACTTCCTTGCTGGGGGAAGGTTTGCCCTCAAAGTAGGTGTTCTGATCATTCCACCAAGACTATGTATTTCCCTTGAGAAATGGAAGATTATGATGCTAAATCTGTCCTTCAGTTTACTCCTGCCCTCCTAACAAGGTCTCCCATACCCCTTTCTGCTGGAAGGTTATGTCATCTATTGACACTATAATTTATGAAATTTATTCTGATCTCTTGTGGAATTTTATATTTATTTTTAGTTCTGTAGCCATTTACATTTTTACTGATAGAAATATGTTTAAGCAAGTAAAGATATTACTATTCAGCGTCAATTTTCATTGACTAATCAGATCAATCTTTTTTAGTCTTCTTCTCCAAGCAGACTTTCAATTAGCATCAAAAGCTAAAAAGGCCCTTGTATTTGTTTCAGTTCCGTTTATCTATTTGTAAAACAGTACTCTAAGTGAAATCTCACTTGTTTGAGCTGTAATAATGTTACCAATTCTGTTGTAAAGTACCTTTTCTTTACAGTAGGAATACCAGCAATATAAGAGTAATAGGTAGGACATGTTTTTCTAAATGGACATTACATTATGTTCAGTCTTTATAACCACTTTCACATTTCCTGGTAATTTTTTTGTTATTTAACAGTCCTTCTCCTCCTTAGTTATTTGATTGATGAGTTCTGAGCTTATAAAAACCTTGGAGTGTTTACTCAGAGTTGATCTTGCACATTGCATGTTTGAACTTAATTTCTATTTCAGGGTTTTGCAGCATGAGATATTTATTCTCTTGAAAAGCAGAAATACCTATTAACTGTGTATTGTCTGCATATTATTTCAGGACATTTGTACTTTTGTTTCAAGGATTGGGAATGAAAATTTAGTTTCATAAAGGTCTTCAGTTGAAGCCAGATATTCTTCCTTCAGATCTACCCATTGTATTTCCTTATGTTTATTTCTAGATCTAATCTGTATCATGTCCAACCTTGTGTGACACCGTGAAATAGTGATCTGGACAACTATAGTGTCATTAGTCTGACCTCAGCATAATGCAAGGATTTAAAAGAGATCTTGAAGGAAGAGATAATGAAGGCAGTTATAGGCTTGTTAGAATTGCTGGGGGTGAAGGATATGCACCAGACAAGTTGTAATTAAAGAAACAGAGATAAAGAAAAAAGGGAAGAAAATTAACTAAGGATTTGCCAAAGATAGATTGTGAATAATCAAACAGCTTTCAGTGTGATAACTGATTTTCTTATAAATGCAGTAGATTAAATTTATCTGGGCTTCAAAAGTTTTATGATTCCTCTGTCTAGAAAATCAATTGCCATTTTTGGAGTCTGCTGCTAAAAAATCCCCAAAGCAATAAGGTTAGTGCTACTTTCTGCTCCTACTCTGGCTTCAGATTGGTAGAAGAAGAAAGTTATTCCAATTGTTGGTCTCCTTCTTCCAGAGGAGAAGGTTATTTCACTTGTCACTGCCACTTGGGGGGTATGTAGTGCCCAGAATAATTTATTTCTGCTTTTGAGTGCACTTTGTACTGGGGAGCCTATTATGAGCATTTTTGGGTAATAAATATATCAGATAATTTGAAGAAGTATCTGTTTCTTGTTGCAAGGCATACTCACAACAGGATCTTCTTTGTGCTGGAAAGCAACCCAATCAGCTGCTGTGCACCCATGCACTCTTGCACCAGTCTTTTCTTATTTGTGTTAGACCTCTTTGCTTCCCTCAACAGAAGAAAGAGTCGTGTAGCCAATATCCCAAGTCCACCTTCGCTGATGGGTCTCATTTTAGAAGTTCACATTACTGAATCATAATCAAAATGGAACGGAGAAAGGACTGCAGGAAGCTCTGTAGTCTTTACTCAGCTGCTCATGGCACTGCACTTCTTTAGTATGGTTTTTCTGATAGTGGAATCCATTTCCGTTCTCTGTGAAATATTTACATTTTCATCTATGCTTATGGATAGGAAGATTTTATTTTAGCAAGTTATCCAAGTGTCCCCAGTAATTCATTAATGTCCATTGATTTTTGGCATTGTCCAGGTGTATATATATAAAAGTATAGTCCCTTCCTCTTGTGGCAACTCTTTAATGGTTGCAGCTGTCTCCTCAACTGTCTGTAGTCTAGACTAGACTGAGAGGTTTCCTGTTTTTCACTGCGTGTATTTAATTTCTTCTAGATTTTTTTTGTTTGTTTGTTTTTGTTTTTGGTGCTCTTCTATGGATTTTCTTAAATAGAGTCCCAAATTTTTTAAGGTGAGATGTCCTGGTCTTGACCCAGGACCCCAGGTGAGACCTTACTTGGATTGTGTAGAGTAGAAGGGCTACTTTGACTTTATTCATTTCTAATACTATTTTTGTGCATGTCAGAAAAATTATGCTTTTTTCAAGCACAATACTACTGAAAATAAGTAAATAAAATACAGCTTGTTTATGAAAGGACTTTTCCCCAAGCTTTCACAGAAATTTACAAACACCACACTAGCAAAAGTGGCTAACATGAAATTGCATATCTCAAATCCTTCAGATTTACCAAGGACCCCAAACCCTGTCAACAAATGCTATTTGCAGAGTTCTAGCAATTTATTACTGAAATGTTATCTGTAATGTAAACATAGAGATATAATGTAGTGTCAGACCTCATTAGACTAAAGTAAGATTAGTTGGTTCAACTATTCCCTACCTGCCACTTCCTTGATCAGCATGGCTATCAATAATTCTCTTTGCTGGCATTAAAATGCAAGAAGGATTTCCACAAGAAATCATAGCAGTATAGCTTAGCTTCCCACTAGCAAATACAATTAAATCATTTTATTAAAATAAAATACGCCAATACAGAAGGTGTGATGGGAAAGTGAAATACAGTGCTTTACAGGCCTTAACTAAATGGCTGTACTGTGGTCCCTTCCTGTTCAGCAGTATGTGTTCCTGTTGTTATGGCTGAAGGTGTAAAAGTTGTGTTCATGGATTATTTATAATGAGAAACAAAGGAGGAAAATGAATAAATTTAAGAAAAGTCAGGGTTTTTTTTTTTTCTTGTACCTTTTTCCAGAATTTAAAAGCAACAATTTATCTAGGGGACATTGTAATTTTTTTTGTATTGTCAGGTGCTATACTGGCCTAAGAAGACAGTTTCTCCCAATCCAAGTTATAACACAAAAAACTCTGTATTTTACTAGCTACAAAATTCTTGAGGCTTAGAATTCCTTCCTTCCTGTTTTATCCTTTCACAAATTTTCAATGAACTGTCAGGTGCATAGCAGCTTGTATGGCTCTCTGGTTCTTCCGTTGGCAATCCCCATCTTTGCTCCGAGAAGCAATGTTAGCTTCCCAACAGAAGCCACTACAAGTGGTTGAGTCAAGGACTGTCAAGTGCAATGTGACGATGAGTTTCTTCTCATGAATTTTCTCCTGGGAGCTGGAGTGAATAAAGTTTGAGCAAAAACAAAGCAGGCTGGAGTATCTGGGTCTGCAGAATGCAGACATCTCTCCCTAGAACGCATTTCTTAAGCTCTTAGGGCTTTTAAATTTTATTGTCCTCACAGACACAATGTTGTTAATGTGAAGGAACTTAGCAGAGCTGCTGAGAAATGGCATCTAGGTGATACACCAAAATGTCTGAGTCACCCTTGTGGCCTTTCCAAAAAGTTCCCCATCTGCACATTTCCCATTTCAGCAGCCAGAACCCTTGACACAAAGGACTTTGCAGGATCACTTAACCCTGGTACCTTCCCCCCACCCTAATTTTCTGGAATGTTAAGTGGCACAAGGGACAGAAGTTCTTTACAGAGGAGAAAACAGTAATTTTTAGCCTCATCCTCTGAGATTAACTTCAATACACAGAGACCATCTGACTTCCATGAGCTCAGTACGCTACAGATGACCAGGGAATGATGTCAGCCACTTCTTGGCCTATCGAAGTAATGAGACTACAGTTTTTAAATAACTTAGTACACCAAACTACACTTCAGTAACTGGAAAGAGACAAACCTTTAAACAGTGTTTCAGTGTGAACCAGGCTTGAAAGTATATATAAAATTTTATATGAAGCTTCCTTATCATATATTAATGAGTAAAGGAGCTCTGTCTCTTAGAAGCAGATGCATTTCTAAATAGATGCATTTAACGGAGAGTTTCTTTCTACTTCCTCCTGATATTCTTTTCAGACTGCTATATTTTTCTTACTTCAAGAGCATTGATTTAAAGGGTTTCCCTTGACAGCTATGCATCTGTTTTCTTCAGGGACACTGTGTGAGAAATCAGAGTTACCTTCTTGCTAGAAACATGAATCCCAGGGGTGCAAAGAGGTTGTGCCAACACTGCCCATGGAGTCCCTGCACTGCAAAGCAGGCTAAATCCTTGGACAGTACTTGTATCAGGTAGCTATGGCATCACTGAGCTCCATTTTGCAATTAAGTTTTTAATCATGTTCAATCTGTCTGCGAGTGAACCTACTAAGCAAAGTCTATTCTGTAATAAAGTTGTACCAAAAAATGACAGGTGCAGTTTTACAAGGTCCTGAGCCTACTCCTGCCATAGTCTGTGGCTTTCTCTTCTCACTGTTATATAAATTGAATATATTGATGTATTTATTAGCATAAAACAGAAAAGCTGGGCTCCACTGAAATGCAGTTTCAGTCTCAGTTCACTTTTGATGAATGGATTTTGTTTGTGAATAATTGTATTTATGATCCCAAGTCCTTAATAAAAAAGTCCATCTTCATTCATGGTCTCTTAACCTTTCACGAGATTGCATCTTAATGTGATTCTTCAGCCTTGTCCCTTATAATGCTTTATTATATCTGCAGGATTGCATGGGTAATGGAAATAAAACAAAGGTGATGAGTAAGTTTCAGATAATCCTTTGCTATCCAGTCTACAAATTTGGATGGTAGCTTGAAATATATGAGCTCTTATTACACTCTTTAGTTTAGTTCTTACAGCTGAGCTAAGGTAAATCCTTAAAGTGAAAATAAAATGCAGAAAATTACTACCAGACAGATAGAGCAGTATAACCTTAGAAATTAGAATTTCTTTCTGGGTTCACTGTCTAGCAGTTACAAGAATTTCTCATATACAAAAAGCATTTTTATTGTGTTACTTTAATAATTTGAAAGACCCTCTCCAGGGACTTCATATACTCACTTCATATTTGAATTCTCAAAACTTGTTGTATAGTAATACAGTCATATTCTTCCCCCAAACTAGACTAGGTAAATAAAACTTAAGATTTATATATTTGTTCAGCAAAACATAATGCTGGCAATCTTGCTTGTTTTGTCTATATTAACGCAATCTGCCCTCACTGGATAATGCTGATGAATAAATCACTAAATGTCTAATATCATCTATTTACTCTGAATGGCAATGTTTCAGTCCAGACAGAAAATGACTACTGATGGTTTTTATTAGGTTTTTCTTTTTTTCTTTCTCCTACTGTCTGAAAATAAATTAATTGTATTGTGTGTAGCCATTCCAGAAACATGTAAAACTACACCTCACAATAAAGGAGTGGTGTTTTTCCATCTTTATGTGAAGGTATTTAACCTAGAGTTTGCAAGTAAATTGCTTTTCTTGCTTTTGTTGTATGGTGCCAGAATTGTAGCAATTTTGTGAAAAAAGGCCTTTACTTACCACACGTTTGTGATGACAGGTTATTAATGTCCAGAAAATTATTGAGAGATTATGTGAGAAATTCAATAGAATAAAAAGTTTGATCATCACTAAAAAGTGAATGAAATGGATTCCAAATCTGATGGACCTGTCATAGGCAAAAAGTTATTAACTTGATTTTTATAGCCTTTGCTGGTCCTTACTGTAACAGTGCCAAATGCATCTGGCTTACCAAGTACTATTCTAGGAATACAAAAGGTAAAAAATCTGTTTGATACTGCTTTCAAGTCTATTGAATTTATAGAAGTTCAAGTGAATTCAGTGTATGCTGAGCAACTCATTGTCTTCTAAATCTGTGCAAGATTATGTATGGTTGGTTTAATTTCTTACAATGAAGCCCCATCATTGTTAGTTTTAAAATAAGAATACTGAACAGTACATGCCAAATATTAAATTAATAATTATGCTAATGAATTTTCCTAATTTTTTTCTGGTTATGAATAGGCCAGAAAGAGATAAGGCAGTGTAAGATTTATGGTTGTACTCAATCATCTTAAAGGTCTTTTCCAACCTAGATGAGGAATCTATGATTCTATGGTTTCATTATATAAAATTACTGTTCACCATATTTTAATAATTCTTGAATTGTATGAAAACGGTCTTTTGTAAATATTTGCTACTAATTTTTTTTTCGTATTCTAGGTTTAAATTCTGATCACAAACTTGTATAAGATTTTGTGAACAACTAACTTTATCATTTTTAATTTCCTGTGGTCATAACCACATACCATTCTGTAATGCACTAAAATACCCCACTAATTGTTGATGTTTTTGTAAGGAACAAGAAATAATATTTTTGCTTTTCAGAGGGGCCATTCTGGTTTAATAGTATCTGTAAGAAAGCTTAAGATAATCTCCTCCCTGTCTTTGGCTTGTCATTTAATTTTCATGTATAGTAAAAAGACCAAAAAGACAGAATTGTTGCAATTTGTAGTAAGTAAATTTTCCATGTTAAAATTCTGGTCTGTTTTGAGTAAACTAATTTATCCTTGCAATGTATCTACATTTTTTCTTGCCGTTGGTTCTAGTAAAACTTTTCATCCAGGAGTTGTAGAGAAATTTCTTTAAGGGAACTGTAGGAAAGCAATGACAGAACAAATGGCCATTATATTGGCAGTGTGTGTTGCTGTACAAATGTAAAGCAATATAAAACAAGGACATGTAACTCCACTAAGTCAAGAACCTCACCTGAAAACATGGAAAGCATCCAAAACTTTCATTAAGCGTGACATTTGTTGCCTGTGTTACCTGCCTCATGTTGTTTCATATCTTCTGGGAGCATATAGGGAGCATAAGTGAACTGGTATTATCCAAAATCTCATGACATTTGTGGACTGGGAAAAGAACATGATGAGCTTGTGCTTCCATTGACAGGAACTTGCTCACAATAAGGGTTGACCATAAGCAGATGGGGCTTGTTCATGTTTTTTTCTTAGCTTCAAAGCACCAATTCTCTGCTTTCAGGCTGTTTATCAAACAGAAGTCAGAATTATCAGAAGTTTCAGGCTTGTGAAAAGTTGTGAGGCCTGTTGCTATGCCAGTGGTGGTGGGAATCCCAGTGGGAAATTTTTAGGGACTTGGGAACAAAACTGACTATGAGAAGAGAGAAGGGTCTAATGGGTTGCAGAAAGGGACGTATCAGACACTTTGACAGACTGGCTAGGATTCCTGCTACATGAAAAATTCACAAAAATTGTCTTCCAGGACTACAGAAAAATTGGGAAAACATTAATGAAATGCTGGAATAAGCAGAGGGTGATTGATATCCAGAGACTACTACTAAACCTCTTTGCAAAAGCAGCTGAAGTTTCCTTTGAAAGGACAGAAAAGAGCGGCTAACAACTGAAGTCTGGATTATTTACTGCCAATGATTTCCTTAATTTATCTTCACTGTGGGTTTTATTCATGCCCCAAGGTTCTAGGAGATTGGGACACCTCCTGGAAAAGAGACTGCTGGTACCTGGTGACTGAAGCAGTTTGAATGAAATTGAACTGATGAGTCCGGTAAAAATAAATTCTGACAAGATGAGCATAAATAAAAGCAAGTGCATTCATGCTGCTCATTCACAAATGGCAGGTTATTTGCAGATAGTCATGCCTGTAAGATGGATGACTCCAGAATTACTGATAACAGTAAAGCCAATATTCTGAAATCAGTCATGTTGATTTTCTTTATTCCTCCTCACACGTGTAAGATGGTTTTGAACACCTGATAGTTGGAGAATTTGGTTTAGCAGGGAAACATGGCAGAGAAGAAGAAGCATGTTAAACACCTTTAACTGAAACTGAAACTGAAACTGAAACTGAAACTGAAACTGCTTGCAGGAATGTAATGAACACCTTAATGATGAATTAATTTCATATAAACCAGGAAATTGCCCTCTCTCCAACTCATAACTTCCTAAGCAGAGCTTCCTATGCTTCACTCATGCCTAAGGATTTTGGGGTGAGGCCAGCATAGAGACATCTCAGGGAATGCAGCAGATTTTTGCACAGTGTTTCTGTTGACATCAGCAGGAGAAGGACAAGCATTATCCACTCTAAGGTTTCTTTCAAAAGCTTTTCTCACTGTGTATCTTGGTCAGGACCACAATAAAAGGAGGAGTCTTTTAGAGTCATTTGTGTCTGTGTACTGTTCTGGAGTTGACCTCTGCCTTCCATCTGTCTGAACAACTTCCATTTCTGAACAACTTCTTACTGTTCTTCATTTTGCCATGGTGCTTCTGAAGTATTTGGTCTGCAATTGGAATTGAATTTGCATGTCCTGGATGTCTGTGCCAAAATAACTCTGTAATAGTATGTATTATTTCTTTACCATTTAAGATGGGTTTCTGGGAATTCCACGCATTTATAAGGCTCTCGGACTTCTTTTTGTCTATTTAGTAACATGCACAACTCAAAACTGAGGTTAGCAGTGCATGGATAATATGGAGTAGTCAAATGATGACTGATCATGACTAGGCAAAACACTGATCAGTGTAGCACAAAACGATTGAAAAGTGTAGGGAATACAGAGGAAAAGTAAATAAGTTAGTGGCACTATATGAAGGGTAAATGATCTCTGAGAGCACCATGGAAAAGGCTTGTTGTGTTTCACTGGAATAATTCAATACAACAAAATTTCACATACTCATCCTCTGCTGGTCCTTATGACAAAAGCATCCATCTTACTGGAAAGAGCACTGATAGATCCAAGTAGGACTGTTCACATAAGCAAGATTTTTCCACTAATCATCTTCTGTCCTTGCATAGTAATATTATACAGTCCTAAGCCTGAGTAAATGTCAGCTGATGATACTTTTGTGGCTCCTTTAGGTAAATATTTCATGATGATGTTCTAGATTCTGTTCCTTTTCTTGGAGGCTTCAGATGTTATATTTTTACTTTGCTTTGTTGCTGCTGCTAGCTCCTGTGGTCTCTTTTTAAAATTATGCTGAAAGAAAATAGTAATTCATTAAGAAAATTACCTGTAGAAGCAGACTTTGATGGCAACAACTGCAAAAAAGTGACATTCACAGGAAAAAGCACTTTGCAAGCTGACAGACTATTTCAATAAAGCCCACATAGCCTCTCAGTGAGTGAAATGATATGGTTTGTTTCCTTCTGTGTTTGCAGTGCTGAAGCATTTGGCCTACCTAATTTGAACCTTTAGATAATTAAGAATAGTTTTACATCATTAATGACTATATGCATGTTTAAGTGCTACTTTCTCTTTCAAAACTATTGGCAGTCTTTAATTGATTCAAGAACAGCAGAGTGCACTTTGCTGACATTTGACTAATCCACACAGGTGCAGTAGTATTCCAGGTAAACTACATCTTCAAAGCTATAAAGTTAGTGCTTGGACACATTAGCAATTGGTAACAATTGATGCCCCAGTTTTGATCTCCAGCACCTATGTTACAGGTATTTGGAAGGCAGGATTGCTCTTCTCTTTAATAATAGACCTTGGGATTTAGTATTAAAATATTTTTTTCTTCACTGAATTAGCAGCAATTAAGTAGAGATTTTTGATGGTGCTAACCAGCTGACTCTGAAAGGTATTTATTTGATTTATAACTAACTGTTGATAGGTCTATGATCAAGTGATGGTATTCTGTCTCAGGCACAGAGATATTTTTAAGGAATACATGGTATAAATAGAACCCTGAGTTTATTTGACAAATCTTTGGTGCCCATCTGCTGCTTCACTGTTGCTGGGTTAAGAAGTTGAGAGTGAAATGTTCAAGTATTTATGCTAGTTTAGTCTTCCTCATAAAACTTTAAGCTTCCTTAATTGTGACCAGTCTTTTGGGTTTTCTACTTCTTTCCCCTTGTAGAACACTAATAGAAAAATCCAGGCTTCTATTCTTTCCATTTTTTCCTCAAAGGTATCAGAGAAATTAAGTAGACTCAGCTCAGCTGAAACCACTGGAATTACTGCCACAACTCTTTTTAGGCATTGTGGACCTCATCCCACAGACTCACCTTCCTCAGTAATTCTGTGCTATGCAATACATCACTGGTGTTTTACACTACCAGTTTCTTATTAACATCCAATGTAAGAGTGATTCACACTTGGAGAACTTCTCCTTTTCTTTGCAACATAATTATTATATTATTAACAAACACAAGTCACATGACATCAGCTATATATGAACTTGAGTGCTAATTTCCCACGTGAAAAAATAGACTAGTTCTATGTAGTTTTTGTCAACTATTCTCTGAGCTACTTGGGAGCATTCTGGGCATGAAGCAGCTGTACATAATCTGCTGTTCCTTCCATGTATCAGGAGAAATCAGATGTTATTCCAGAATATCCAGAAGAAAGTATTGAGGTCCAATATTAGACTGCAGCTGTGAACATTTTCCTATGGAACTCTGAAAAATAGGGTATGCCCCTTACAATCTTGGTGTGCCTCAGGGATAAGAATAGTGCAAGTGGAATCATCAAACCAAAAGACATACCCTCCCAAGACTCTTCATACTTCCTGGGGAGGCTCCTTTCCCTCATAACCAGCTAATGAGAAGCTAGCTCTCAAGTGGGTCACTTCACTAACTTCCATACCATGGACAGTTCCAAACTAGATCAGACACCGAGTGAGAGATTTAATTTGTTTAGTAATTCATTTTATGAGGCTCTGAAGAAAACGAGTACATTAAAATTGGTTTTAGAAAACAAACAAAAAAAAACCCCTCAGTATTATCACAAAGCTAATTTTGCTAAAAGTCAAAGCGTAACAAAATTCAGACAGGATTAAGCATGAAAAAGTGCTACGTCGTTTTAAAATTATTTGGAATAACACAGAAAAAAACCACAGATTATTTCTCTTGTTCTTACAAAAAACAGAACCACTTCTGTGAGCATCAGACTTGAAACATTTTTAGAGTATCAGATATCATCAAATGGATGGGAATGCTTTACTAGCATTTGCAAGTAGATGTTGTGCTTTCCTCACAAAATCTTCTCAGATGTTGTACTTCAAGCCCTCTCTGGATATTCGATTCTGTGAACAGGTGGTGAAATTCAGATTGGTTGTTTTTCCTTCACCTGCTATTGAAGAGTTCATTTATGCTTCTGCAGTCTGGTGGGATTTATGTTTGAGTACATCCTGAGCCTGAGCTCCAGCCCAAAGCTGTTCTGTAGATTCAATGTGCATCCATGATCCTTGGGCATAGCCCTGTGCTCACAGCAGACCTTAGGAGACCTCAGAGGTCCAGAATAGGCATACGCTACGAGCGCTAAATGAAAATGTTCGGAGTGCAGAGTCTGGACAGGTCTATTCCAGTTTGGTAGCAGCACTGGATGGTCAATGTTGGGCTCCATCATCCATCAGCATAGAGATGATAAAGCACTCAAATGCAAGGTATACTTGTGCCAACAGAGGGGACAAACCAGGCACAACTAAGAATGTTGCTGTCCTTTATTACTCAGTCTGAATACTATTACTCAGTTACAGGCCCTGCTGAGCCTCTGGATGCAGACTAAATATTGATACCTTAAAGACTTAGAAATAAAACAACCCACTTTGCAGACAATATTTCTGTAGGAGACAATATAAAAGCTGGTCTTCATTGGGGGCCACGAAGGGGCAGATATGGAAAATGCATACACCCCCGCATGGGGTAAATACAGTTTTATATTTAGAAAATTAGCATAATTGACAAAAATCCCAATTAGAGACATAAACAGTGACGTAACTCCCTCTTTTGGTTCCACCTCTCAGTGTAGCCTCCATTTAGATAGCAAATAAACCGTGCTTGTAAAACGTTTCTCAAAGAGCTGGCTTCAAACTAGGCTCCCAGGAAGAATCAAGATAGGATAGGCACCTTGGACGCACCAGCTTGGAGCCTCTGGTATGTGTTTTGTCTTTCTACCCATCAGGGTAGGGACAAGCACTTTGGCCAGCTAGGAACTATAGAACTCAACAACAATAGAGCTAAGAATATATATGTAGGAAATATAAAAAAAAAAATGAAATACATATTAGTATAAAATATATATTAAAATATATAAAAAAAATATAAACACAAAAATCATTCTGGCATCAATATGGTTGTTGTGGTAGCAAGCTCAGCTGCTCAAGTGTGTAGACAGCACGTGGCTTCACTACCCCTTCACAGGCAGCATGCAACAGACATGTTTCTACTTCCAGAGTTCACAAGGCCCAGATCTTCATAGAATCATAGAATTAAAGACTTTCAAAGGATACACCTTGGGGCAGCACAAGAGCCTGGTCGTGGCTCTAGCCAAGATGGACGTAAGATGGACGACCCGTCACAGGTTTTCACATGTTGGTAAGTTTTGGTTCATTGCCATTTTCGGGGTTAATTGTCCTATTACAACTTCAGGTTATGATGTTCCCTCCTCCCAGATTGCTTTCTTCAGTTCGCCCTTGGTTACACTTTTGGGCCGGAAGCTGCCAAGGGTGTCCTTGGTTCTCAGGCTGGAAAAGGACTGTTTTGTCCTACAAAACTGTGAAGAGATCTTTAGATGAAGTCCAGAGTTACACAGAAAGGCAGTACAAAACTTGAAAAATATGAAAAGTAAAACTGAAGGCATCAAAGGGAGGATGAGTGTTGAAGGCAAAGGCAAAGAGGGCATGAAACACCCGTACCATGTCTCTGTCCCTGTTTGTCAAGTGATCATCCACATCCTGCGAGGGGATGATGTTATTTCTCCAATGTTTTTTCTCATTAAGGTGTTTCAAAACACTCTTTTGACTCTTTTGATTGTGCCCCCCCTCTTTTTATTTCTGGCCGCCTGCATCTCCAGTTGAGCTTTCACCACACCAGCTTTCCCCCCACAGTGGCAAGTGGCAAGAAGCATCTGTGTGTTCTTCTCCTGACCTGGATTCCTCGGGGCACACAGCTTCCTTTTCCATGCTCTTTTCCAGAGAAGTCGCCTGTTTAGGCACGGCAGCCTTGTGCCTCGCCTGCTTGGCTTCCGACATGTGGGAAAGGCCGGCTCGTGTGCCCTCAGGAGGTGATGTTTCAAAAGAGAGCAGCACTGATGGAGCCCAGCACTTTCCCATACATTTTCCCTGAGGACCTTGCAGACTGAAGCCTTCTCTCCTCAGGGCCCGAGGTGAGGTTTTGCTGGCCCTTTTACTCTTGTCAGAGGTGTGAAGCTCAAAGGATTTGTTGTCGCTGTGGCCGGGATGGCCGCCAATCCCCACTTGGCTCAGGGCACGTGGGGCTCAGGCAGTGGCCTGCCTCTGGTGGGGGCTGAGCTGGTGAGTCCTGGGCTGGGGGGGAGCTCCCCCCTTACTGTGAGGAGGCTCCCTGGGGAGGAAGAAGGGTCTGCCATGAGCCACGAGGCCTGGCCTGCATTTGCCTGCAGTCGCCGCCGATTTGAGGGAAAGAAAGAGGAAGAGGTCATCAGGGCTCAGTGCAAAATGACCTTTTGGTGCTTCTGGTTCTTCTCCCAGCTTTGGTAGCAGAGCAACGTCTCTGTCCCTGCCACCTCCTGGCCCTTGGAATGCACACAGAGCCCTCCCTTGTTTCACTTCAGGAGACACCCAAGTGGCCGCATCAGCTTGAAAGGACAGCTGTTGTTTCACTGTTGCATTCTTTGGCTTGTTAAGCCCTTCCTACCTGCACTACAGCCCGTGCCCGAAGACACAAAGGCACCATGCTTGAGGAAAGGTGTCGAAAGCTTGAAGAAGGCTGAAGGGAAGCACTTGGACTACCCCTTTTCCCAAGAGTTTCTTTAGCTGAAGCTGCTGACAAGGACCAGACTTGACACCCTGCAATGGGTTTGTGGTTGTTTTATTATTTGGGTCCTGCGTGGGACGTGGTAACCTGGGTGCTGCAGAGGATCCGGCAAGGCATCAAAAATGCCCGCCCCGCACCCAAGGGTGGCACAAGATGTCCTCCAGCTCCGGCCTGTCCGCAGGGTGCTTGGCCAAACACCAGCGGATCAGATCTTCACACGCTGGGGAGAGAAGGCAGAAAGCGCCGGTCAGTGGCAGAAGGCTCCTGCCCAGCTGCCCCCAGCGCCCGTGGGACACGAACCACTCCGCCCCGTGAGAGTGGGAGAGCGGCACAGCAGGACACGGCCACCTCCTTCAGCCACGCGTGCTGCACTGAGCCCGTCGGCACAGGCCACCTCCTGCGGCCGGCCCTTGAGGGCACATCGACGTCCCGCCGAGCTGCGGAGGGCCACGCCGGGCTGCACGCTGCCATCTGCCGAAAGCCTGCCTTCTTGGGGCCAGATACCAACCTGGAGAGACCTGGTGCCCAAAGAAGAGCTGCCCCGACACGATGTCACGGTCGTTCCAGAAGGGGAGGCTCCCGCAGACCATGACGTACAGCAACACACCCAGGGACCAGATGGTTGCCGAATGGCCGTAGTAGATGCCAAAGGCGATCCACTCGGGTGGGCTGTACACGTGTGTTCCTAGGGGAGACAGGCGGTGATGTCCAGGCGCAGCCGCTGCCTTGCAGAGCCTGGCGCCAGCCTCCTGCCTGAGGCAGGGGCCACGCCGGCAGCCTCAACTTCCCCCGCAGGCCACCCCACCTCCCCCAGACAACTGGCCAAAGCCAAGAAACCATCCTGCAAGGCAAACAAGGCCAGCGGAGCAGCCCACGGCCTTGCGGGCCGGGGCCCGGCTTTTGCAGCCCCCTCTGTCTGGGCAGGGCCAGCAGCCGGCTCTGGGCACGGCATCTGCCCTGTGCCAAATGCACGGCAGCCGGCAGCCGGCTGAAGGCCGCGCCCCCGCAGCCTAGGAGGGAATGGGGCCGTGCAGTGCCTGGCACTGGGAGCAGGGCCCAGGCTCTGGGCTCACCGGTCAAATTGTGTGTAGGGCCGCTCCTGGAGGAAGGTGCCGCAACCGAAGTCGATGAGCTTCAGGTCGCCACTCTCCGGGTCCACGAGGAGGTTCTGCGGCTTGATGTCACGGTGCAGGACGCCGCAGGCAGTGCAGTGCCGCACGGCCTCCAGCACCTGGCGGAAAAGCCAGCGCGCCATCTCCTCGCACAGGAACTCCTGCTCCAGCAGCAACTGCAGGAGATCCCGCGATGCCTCCGGACGCTCCATGACCAGTAGGAAGCTGTCAGGCAGCTCAAACCAGTCGAGGAGCTGGATGACATAGTGGCAACCAGAGCCCACCTTCTCCATCAGCACGATCTCCATGGGAACACGGGTGCCGTCGGGCTGTGAGGAGAAGACAATGCCTCCAGCAGGCCTGATGCTGCCCTCCGGCTGCGCTGCCCCCTCCCTGCCTGAGATGGCCCAGTGCCCGCCCCCGGGCAGCCCCCCTGCTGCTTGGGCTTCCTGCCAAGCCCCAGGGGATGCCTGGGAGGTGCCCCCTGCCCGGCCCCACCACCGGTCTCTGGCATCGCCAGACCCGCCATGCCCCGGCTGGCACGCTGAGCCCACGCCCGCTCCCCCCGCCATCCCCCGCCTGCCACTGCCGAAGCTCCGGCCTTATCCCTGCCCGCCCCGCCCCGCTCTGTCCCGCTGGCCCCGCTCACGCACCAGCTCGTCCCACTGCAGGACGCTCTCCCGGGCCCACGCGTTTGATGGCCACCTGCAAGCCGTGGAGAGAGGAGGGTTGAGTTCAAGCCCGGCCCCTCCCCGCCCCTGCCCCTCCTGCCACGCCCGGCCGTCGCAGCCACTCACCGGGCTCCTGTCGGAGAGGCGGATGCCCGAGAAAACGGTGCCGAAGCCGCCGCTGCCCAGCTGCGGGCCCAGCTGGTACAGCTCCTGCAGCTGCTTCTTTTGCCCTGCGGCCAAGAGCCAGCCATCAGCCTTGCGCCCAGGGCCCCTCTCCCAAGTGCCCGCCAGTCAGGCGGGCCGAGCCGCCGCGGGCCACCCTGCTCTCACCTGCTTCCTGCTGCGCGCCGGGCAGCGGCCGCCGCCTGGCAGCCGTCGGGCTGGCCAGCGGCACAGCTGGGGCAGGGCAGGGCCCAGAGGTGGCTGCAGGAGCCGCTGAGCAGTGGAGCAGGGCGGCACCGTCGCTGTCCCCGGTGTCGTGGGCTGTCCTCTGCTGCTGGGGACGGCCGGGGCTACAGCCCGAGGCTTCGCCCAGGGGGATCCCAGGAGCAGCTGCAAAGCAGACAGGGGTTTTTGAAGCAGCGGAGACCAGGCTGCTCTCAGGGGCCCTGGCCTTGCCTGGGGATACCCCTCAAGAGCCCCGGGGTGCCTCCGACAGCTCCTGGGAAGATCTCACCTGCTATTAGAGAGCCCTTTGTGGTGGTCGAGGGCTCTCTTGGGGCAGCTTCCTGCAGATGGAGGAAACCCCCTTGGTGTCTCGAGGGTCATCTCCACCTCCAGGCTTGGGCTGTGCCAGCTGCCACACCTGGCACAGCGTCCTGGCAGCAGTGGGCCGGCAACTGCTGGCTCCAGGACGCTTGCTGCTCCACCAGCTGCTCCTCACAAGGCTCCCCTGCCTCGGGCTGGGCTCCCATTTGGACTTGTGGGCTTTCCCTGGCCACGTCAACAGTCAGGGCTGCGCCCGTGAGTCCAAGGGAGCTGGGAGACCTGTCCCCGGGCTCTGCCCCTTCCACAGGCTGACAGGTCTCCCTGTGCCTCTGCAAGGGATGGAGGCTGTCAGAGATAGCAGAGGCTGCTGACAGGATGGAGGGTCTCTGACAGCCTGAGGCCCCTGCATGGATGGCGGGTCTCCGCTGCTGTGCCATCCTTGCAAGGGCTGAGGCTCTCGCAGTGGTGGAGCGAGGCCTCTCACAGGGATGGGGGCCTCCTGGGGAGCCGGACGAGCCACAGCGGCCCAGGTGGCCTCGCTTCACCAGCTCCGCCAGTTCCCTCCACAAGGCCTGCCACATCCCTGAGTAGAGCGGCGCACGCGTCCCCTTGCCATCCCTGAGCAGCAGCAGCATCAGGTCCTGCAGCTCCTGGGCCACGGCCACCAAGGGGCCGCAGCTGCAGGGGCTGCCCAGGGGGCTCGCGGGAGCACGTGGCCGCTTACGAGGGGCGGCCCGAGGCCTGGAGGACCTGGGAGCCACAGGGGCTCCTGGCTTCCTCCGGGAGACTCTGGGCCAGACCGCAGGGCACTTCCTTTGTTTTGGTGTCCTTGTCTGCCGCCTCCGTGGTTGCCAGTGGCCAAGGGCCCAGCAGACAGCCACGGTGGTCAGCAGCAGGACAAGTGCAATCATTGCGACGTCACCGTCACTGGTGGCTCCGGCGCGTCCCATCGCGACTGCACTGGCAGCTGTGGCTGCTGGCCCGGCTTTTCTAGCACCAGCACACTGATGTCACAGTGCTGCGGCCAGGACATCACAGCCCCGGCTCACGCCAGCGTTCAGCCCCCTTTGTGCCGTCACAGCCCCGCCCTGCCCCAGGGATCAGCGGAACCGGCTCATGGCTGAAGATGCACGTGGTCAGAGAAAGCCTGGAAGCAAGGAGCCTGGAAGTAAGACTGGGAGCTCAGCCCGCGTCATTTAGGATACTGCTGGGAATCCAGAAAGCAGCCTGTTCTCAGGATTCTCAAGGACAAGAAAGGATAACAGTGATTAAACACCTGCTGGAGACGTGATGTTTTTCATAAAAGCATGTTTTCAAGAGGATGTTGCCTTCCTCAAACCAACCAGATCATGTTTATCCTCGCTCCATGAACCATTATATAAAAAGTGTAGTGTTTCTTTCAATAAAGGGCTTTTTCCCTCTCGTTACACGAAGGAACTTACTGTTGCATTCCTCACACCGCTCACGTAGCCCCAAAATGCGACAAGCCTGTTGGCATGAATCGTTCCCTGGAGCAAGTGGCATATCAGGAGGAGCGCTGCTGCCAGCAGTGCCGAGCCCACGGCTCCCAGGACGCTGCAGCGTTCCCAACTGGAAACACACTCTGTGCCTGAGCAGATCCTCCAGAGACAAAGGCAGTTGAAGTTTCTCTGTCTCTGGGGAGCTCTCCTGAGCTGGCTGTCGAGGGCAGAGAGAGATTTTTGTTAGAAGCTCACTGGCCTCTGCAGTGCCTCTGCTCTAAATACATCAGGCTTTGCTAAAGAGCGCTCATGGTGCCCTCCACTGCTCTGGTTTTGTCCGCCAGAAGGTTTCTTTCTTCCCAAGAGCTGGCACGTGTTGTGTTTGCGTGGGAATGCTGTGCATCAAACACAGGGGGTGCTTTGCTTTCTGCTGAGCAGGGCTTGCTCTCTTCAAGGGCCTTGCAGTGTCCCTTGGTACAGTGCAATGTTTTCCACTGGGAAGGTGGAGCCTCGGAGAGGCTGCCTGCAACAGAGGCTGGACAGCGTTAAAGGAATCAAGTTGGTCTTTATTCAAAGGCCTTCAAAGGATACACCTTGGGGCAGCACAAGAGCCTGGTCGTGGCTCTAGCCAAGATGGACGTAAGATGGACGACCCGTCACAGGTTTTCACATGTTGGTAAGTTTTGGTTCATTGCCATTTTCGGGGTTAATTGTCCTATTACAACTTCAGGTTATGATGTTCCCTCCTCCCAGATTGCTTTCTTCAGTTCGCCCTTGGTTACACTTTTGGGCCGGAAGCTGCCAAGGGTGTCCTTGGTTTCTCAGGCTGGAAAAGGACTGTTTTGTCCTACAAATCTGTGAAGAGATCTTTAGATGAAGTCCAGAGTTACACAGAAAGGCAGTACAAAACTTGAAAAATATGAAAAGTAAAACTGAAGGCATCAAAGGGAGGGATGAGTGTTGAAGGCAAAGGCAAAGAGGGCATGAAACACCCATACCATGTCTCTGTCCCTGTTTGTCAAGTGATCATCCACATCCTGCGAGGGGATGATGTTATTTCTCCAATGTTTTTTTCTCATTAAGGTGTTTCAAAACACTCTTTTGACTCTTTTGATTGTTTCCCCCCTCTTTTTATTTCTGGCCCCCTGCATCTCCAGTTGAGCTTTCACCACACCAGCTTTCCCCCCACAGTGGCAAGTGGCAAGAAGCATCTGTGTGTTCTTCTCCTGACCTGGATTCCTCGGGGCACACAGCTTCCTTTTCCATGCTCTTTCCCAGAGAAGTCGCCTGTTTAGGCACGGCAGCCTTGTGCCTCGCCTGCTTGGCTTCCGACATGTGGGAAAGGCCGGCTCGTGTGCCCTCAGGAGGTGATGTTTCAAAAGAGAGCAGCACTGATGGAGCCCAGCACCTTCCCATACATTTTCCCTGAGGACCTTGCAGACTGAAGCCTTCTCTCCTCAGGGCCCGAGGTGAGGTTTTGCTGGCCCTTTTCCTCTTGTCAGAGGTGTGAACCTCAAAGGATTGTTGTCGCTGTGGCCGGGATGGCCGCCAATCCCCACTTGGCTCAGGGCACGTGGGGCTCAGGCAGCGGCCTGCCTCTGGTGGGGGCTGAGCTGGTGAGTCCTGGGCTGGGGGGGAGCTCCCCCCTTACTGTGAGGAGGCTCCCTGGGGAGGAAGAAGGGTCTGCCATGAGCCACGAGGCCTGGCCTGCATTTGCCTGCTGCTGCCGCCGATTTAAGGGAAAGAAAGAGGAAGAGGTCATCAGGGCTCAATGCAAAATGACCTTTTGGTGCTTCTGGTTCTTCTCCCAGCTTTGGTAGCAGAGCAACGTCTCTGTCCCTGCCACCTCCTGGCCCTTGGAATGCACACAGAGCCCTCCCTTGTTTCACTTCAGGAGACACCCAAGTGGTCGCATCAGCTTGAAAGGACAGCTGTTTTTTCACTGTTGCATTCTTTGGCTTGTTAAAGCCCTTCCTACCTGCACTACAGCCCGTGCCCGAAGACACAAAGGCACCATGCTTGAGGAAAGGTGTCGAAAGCTTGAAGAAGGCTGAAGGGAGCACTTGGACTACCCCTTTTCCCAAGAGGTTTCTTTAGCTGAAGCTGCTGACAAGGACCAGACTTGACACCCTGCAATGGGTTTGTGGTTGTTTTATTATTTGGGTCCTGCGTGGGACGTGGTAACTGGGTGCTGCAGAGGATCCGGCAAGGCATCAAAAATGCCCGCCCCGCACCCAAGGGTGGCACAAGATGTCCTCCAGCTCCGGCCTGTCCGCAGGGTGCTTGGCCAAACACCAGCGGATCAGATCTTCACACGCTGGGGAGAGAAGGCAGAAAGCGCCGGTCAGTGGCAGAAGGCTCCTGCCCAGCTGCCCCCAGCGCCCGTGGGACACGAACCACTCTGCCCCGTGAGAGTGGGAGAGCGGCACAGCAGGACACGGCCACCTCCTTCAGCCACGCGTGCTGCACTGAGCCCGTCGGCACAGGCCACCTCCTGCGGCCGGCCCTTGAGGGCACATCGACGTCCCACCGAGCTGCGTGAGGGCCACGCCGGGCTGCACGCTGCCATCTGCCGAAGCCTGCCTTCTTGGGGCCAGATACCAACCTGGAGAGACCTGGTGCCCAAAGAAGAGCTGCCCCGACACGATGTCACGGTCGTTCCAGAAGGGGAGGCTCCCGCAGACCATGACGTACAGCAACACACCCAGGGACCAGATGGTTGCCGAATGGCCGTAGTAGCAGCCAAAGGCGATCCACTCGGGTGGGCTGTACACGTGTGTTCCTAGGGGAGACAGGCGGTGATGTCCAGGCGCAGCCGCTGCCTTGCAGAGCCTGGCGCCAGCCTCCTGCCTGAGGCAGGGGCCACGCCGGCAGCCTCAACTTCCCCCGCAGGCCACCCCACCTCCCCCAGACAACTGGCCAAAGCCAAGAAACCATCCTGCAAGGCAAACAAGGCCAGCGGAGCAGCCCACGGCCTTGCGGGCCGGGGCCCGGCTTTTGCAGCCCCCTCTGTCTGGGCAGGGCCGGCAGCCGGCTCTGGGCACGGCATCTGCCCTGTGCCAAATGCACGGCAGCCGGCAGCCGGCTGAAGGCCGCGCCCCGCAGCCTAGGAGGGGAATGGGGCCGTGCAGTGCCTGGCACTGGGAGCAGGGCCCAGGCTCTGGGCTCACCGGCAAATTGTGTGTAGGGCCGCTCCTGGAGGAAGGTGCCGCAACCGAAGTCAATGAGCTTCAGGTCGCCACTCTCCCGGGTCCACGAGGAGGTTCTGGAGCTTGATGTCACGGTGCAGGATGCCACAGGCAGTGCAGTGCCGCACGGCCTCCAGCACCTGGCAGAAAAGCCAGCGCGCCATCTCCTCGCACAGGAACTCCTGCTGCAGCAGCAACTGCAGGAGATCCTGTGATGCCTCCGGACGCTCCATGACCAGTAGGAAGCTGTCAGGCAGCTCAAACCAGTCGAGGAGCTGGATGACGTAGTGGCAACCAGAGCCCACCTTCTCCATCAGCACGATCTCCATGGGAACACGGGTGCCGTCGGGCTGTGAGGAGAAGACAATGCCTCCAGCAGGCCTGATGCTGCCCTCCGGCTGCGCTGCCCCCTCCCTGCCTGGGATGGCCCAGTGCCCGCCCCCGGGCAGCCCCCCTGCTGCTTGGGCTTCCTGCCAAGCCCCAGGGGATGCCTGGGAGGTGCCCCCTGCCCGGCCCCACCACCGGTCTCTGGCATCGCCAGACCCGCCGTGCCCCGGCTGGCACGCTGAGCCCACGCCCGCTCCCCCCGCCATCCCCCGCCTGCCACTGCCGAAGCTCCGGCCTTATCCCTGCCCGCCCCGCCCCGCTCTGTCCCGCTGGCCCCGCTCACGCACCAGCTCGTCCCACTGCAGGACGCTCTCCCGGGCCACGCGTTTGATGGCCACCTGCAAGCCGTGGAGAGAGGAGGGTTGAGTTCAAGCCCGGCCCCTCCCCGCCCCTGCCCCTCCTGCCACGCCCGGCCGTCGCAGCCACTCACCGGGCTCCTGTCGGAGAGGCGGATGCCCGAGAAAACGGTGCCGAAGCCGCCGCTGCCCAGCTGCGGGCCCAGCTGGTACAGCTCCTGCAGCTGCTTCTTTTGCCCTGCGGCCAAGAGCCAGCCATCAGCCTTGCGCCCAGGGCCCCTCTCCCAAGTGCCCGCCAGTCAGGCGGGCCGAGCCGCCGCGGGCCACCCTGCTCTCACCTGCTTCCTGCTGCGCGCCGGGCAGCGGCCGCCGCCTGGCAGCCGTCGGGCTGGACAGCGGCACAGCTGGGGCAGGGCAGGGCCCAGAGGTGGCTGCAGGAGCCGCTGAGCAGCGGAGCAGGGCGGCACCGTCGCTGTCCCCGGCGTCGTGGGCTGTCCTCTGCTGCTGGGGACGGCCGGGGCTACAGCCCGAGGCTTCGCCCAGGGGGATCCCAGGAGCAGCTGCAAAGCAGACAGGGGTTTTTGAAGCAGCGGAGACCAGGCTGCTCTCAGGGGCCCTGGCCTTGCCTGGGGATACCCCTCAAGAGCCCCGGGGGTGCCTCCGACAGCTCCTGGGAAGATCTCACCTGCTATTAGAGAGCCCTTTGTGGTGGTCGAGGGCTCTCTTGGGGCAGCTTCCTGCAGATGGAGGAACCCCCTTGGTGTCTCGAGGGTCATCTCCACCTCCAGGCTTGGGCTGTTGCCAGCTGCCACACCTGGCACAGCGTCCTGGCAGCAGTGGGCCGGCAACTGCTGGCTCCAGGACGCTTGCTGCTCCACCAGCTGCTCCTCACAAGGCTCCCCTGCCTCGGGCTGGGCTCCCATTTGGACTTGTGGGCTTTCCCTGGCCACGTCAACAGTCAGGGCTGCGCCCGTGAGTCCAAGGGAGCTGGGAGACCTGTCCCCGGGCTCTGCCCCTTCCACAGGCTGACAGGTCTCCCTGTGCCTCTGCAAGGGATGGAGGCTGTCAGAGATAGCAGAGGCTGCTGACAGGATGGAGGGTCTCTGACAGCCTGAGGCCCCTGCATGGATGGCGGGTCTCCGCTGCTGTGCCATCCTTGCAAGGGCTGAGGCTCTCGCAGTGGTGGAGCGAGGCCTCTCACAGGGATGGGGGCCTCCTGTAGAGCCGGACGAGCCACAGCGGCCCAGGTGGCCTCGCTTCACCAGCTCCGCCAGTTCCCTCCACAAGGCCTGCCACATCCCTGAGTAGAGCGGCGCACGCGTCCCCTTGCCATCCCTGAGCAGCAGCAGCATCAGGTCCTGCAGCTCCTGGGCCACGGCCACCAAGGGGCCGCAGCTGCAGGGGCTGCCCAGGGGGCTCGCGGGAGCACGTGGCCGCTTACGAGGGGCGGCCCGAGGCCTGGAGGACCTGGGAGCCACAGGGGCTCCTGGCTTCCTCCGGGAGACTCTGGGCCAGACCGCAGGGCACTTCCTTTGTTTTGGTGTCCTTGTCTGCCGCCTCCGTGGTTGCCAGTGGCCAAGGGCCCAGCAGACAGCCACGGTGGTCAGCAGCAGGACAAGTGCAATCATTGCGACGTCACCGTCACTGGTGGCTCCGGCGCGTCCCATCGCGACTGCACTGGCAGCTGTGGCTGCTGGCCCGGCTTTTCTAGCACCAGCACACTGATGTCACAGTGCTGCGGCCAGGACATCACAGCCCCGCCTCACGCCAGCACTCAGCCCCTTTGTGCCGTCACAGCCCCGCCCTGCCCCAGGGATCAGCGGAACCGGCTCATGGCTGAAGATGCACGTGGTCAGAGAAAGCCTGGAAGCAAGGAGCCTGGAAGTAAGACTGGGAGCTCAGCCCGTGTCATTTAGGATACTGCTGGGAATCCAGAAAGCAGCCTGTTCTCAGGATTCTCAAGGACAAGAAAGGATAACAGTGATTAAACACCTGCTGGAGACGTGATGTTTTTCATAAAAGCATGTTTTCAAGAGATGTTGCCTTCCTCAAACCAACCAGATCATGTTTATCCTCGCTCCATGAACCATTATATAAAAAGTGTAGTGTTTCTTTCAATAAAGGGCTTTTTCCCTCTCGGTTACACGAAGGAACTTACTGTTGCATTCCTCACACCGCTCACGTAGCCCCAAAATGCGACAAGCCTGTTGGCAGTGAATCGTTCCCTGGAGCAAGTGGCATATCAGGAGGAGCGCTGCTGCCAGCAGTGCCGAGCCCACGGCTCCCAGGACGCTGCAGCGTTCCCAACTGGAAACACACTCTGTGCCTGAGCAGATCCTCCAGAGACAAAGGCAGTTGAAGTTTCTCTGTCTCTGGGGAGCTCTCCTGAGCTGGCTGTCGAGGGCAGAGAGAGATTTTTGTTAGAAGCTCACTGGCCTCTGCAGTGCCTCTGCTCTAAATACATCAGGCTTTGCTAAAGAGCGCTCATGGTGCCTCCACTGCTCTGGTTTTGTCCGCCAGAAGGTTTCTTTCTTCCCAAGAGCTGGCACGTGTTGTGTTTGCGTGGGAATGCTGTGCATCAAACACAGGGGGTGCTTTGCTTTCTGCTGAGCAGGGCTTGCTCTCTTCAAGGGCCTTGCAGTGTCCCTTGGTACAGTGCAATGTTTTCCACTGGGAAGGTGGAGCCTCGGAGAGGCTGCCTGCAACAGAGGCTGGACAGCGTTAAAGGAATCAAGTTGGTCTTTATTCAAAGGCCTTCAAAGGATACACCTTGGGGCAGCACAAGAGCCTGGTCGTGGCTCTAGCCAAGATGGACGTAAGATGGACGACCCGTCACAGGTTTTCACATGTTGGTAAGTTTTGGTTCATTGCCATTTTCGGGGTTAATTGTCCTATTACAACTTCAGGTTATGATGTTCCCTCCTCCCAGATTGCTTTCTTCAGTTCGCCCTTGGTTACACTTTTGGGCCGGAAGCTGCCAAGGGTGTCCTTGGTTCTCAGGCTGGAAAAGGACTGTTTTGTCCTACAAATCTGTGAAGAGATCTTTAGATGAAGTCCAGAGTTACACAGAAAGGCAGTACAAAACTTGAAAAATATGAAAAGTAAAACTGAAGGCATCAAAGGGAGGGATGAGTGTTGAAGGCAAAGGCAAAGAGGGCATGAAACACCCGTACCATGTCTCTGTCCCTGTTTGTCAAGTGATCATCCACATCCTGCGAGGGGATGATGTTATTTCTCCAATGTTTTTTCTCATTAAGGTGTTTCAAAACACTCTTTTGACTCTTTTGATTGTTTCCCCCCTCTTTTTATTTCTGGTCGCCTGCATCTCCGGTTCAGCTTTCACCACACCAGCTTTCCCCCCACAGTGGCAAGTGGCAAGAAGCATCTCTGTGTTCTTCTCCTGACCTGGATTCTACGGGGCACACAGCTTCCTTTTCCATGCTCTTTCCCAGAGAATTTGCCTGTTTAGGCAAGGCAGCCTTGTGCCTCGCCTGCTTGGCTTCCGACATGTGGGAAAGGCCGGCTCGTGTGCCCTCAGGAGGTGATGTTTCAAAAGAGAGCAGCACTGATGGAGCCCAGCACTTTCCCATACATTTTCCCTGAGGACCTTGCAGACTGAAGCCTTCTCTCCTCAGGGCCCGAGGTGAGGTTTTGCTGGCCCTTTTACTCTTGTCAGAGGTGTGAACCTCAAAGGATTTGTTGTCGCTGTGGCCGGGATGGCCGCCAATCCCCACTTGGCTCAGGGCACGTGGGGCTCAGGCAGCGGCCTGCCTCTGGTGGGGGCTGAGCTGGTGAGTCCTGGGCTGGGGGGGAGCTCCCCCCTTACTGTGAGGAGGCTCCCTGGGGAGGAAGAAGGGTCTGCCATGAGCCACGAGGCCTGGCCTGCATTTGCCTGCAGTCGCCGCCGATTTGAGGGAAAGAAAGAGGAAGAGGTCATCAGGGCTCAGTGCAAAATGACCTTTTGGTGCTTCTGGTTCTTCTCCCAGCTTTGGTAGCAGAGCAACGTCTCTGTCCCTGCCACCTCCTGGCCCTTGGAATGCACACAGAGCCCTCCCTTGTTTCACTTCAGGAGACACCCAAGTGGCCGCATCAGCTTGAAAGGACAGCTGTTTTTTCACTGTTGCATTCTTTGGCTTGTTAAAGCCCTTCCTACCTGCACTACAGCCCGTGCCCGAAGACACAAAGGCACCATGCTTGAGGAAAGGTGTCGAAAGCTTGAAGAAGGCTGAAGGGAGCACTTGGACTACCCCTTTTCCCAAGAGGTTTCTTTAGCTGAAGCTGCTGACAAGGACCAGACTTGACACCCTGCAATGGGTTTGTGGTTGTTTTATTATTTGGGTCCTGCGTGGGACGTGGTAACTGGGTGCTGCAGAGGATCCGGCAAGGCATCAAAAATGCCCGCCCCGCACCCAAGGGTGGCACAAGATGTCCTCCAGCTCCGGCCTGTCCGCAGGGTGCTTGGCCAAACACCAGCGGATCAGATCTTCACACGCTGGGGAGAGAAGGCAGAAAGCGCCGGTCAGTGGCAGAAGGCTCCTGCCCAGCTGCCCCCAGCGCCCGTGGGACACGAACCACTCTGCCCCGTGAGAGTGGGAGAGCGGCACAGCAGGACACGGCCACCTCCTTCAGCCACGCGTGCTGCACTGAGCCCGTCGGCACGGGCCACCTCCTGCGGCCGGCCCTTGAGGGCACATCGACGTCCCACCGAGCTGCGTGAGGGCCACGCCGGGCTGCACGCTGCCATCTGCCGAAGCCTGCCTTCTTGGGGCCAGATACCAACCTGGAGAGACCTGGTGCCCAAAGAAGAGCTGCCCCGACACGATGTCACGGTCGTTCCAGAAGGGGAGGCTCCCGCAGACCATGACGTACAGCAACACACCCAGGGACCAGATGGTTGCCGAATGGCCGTAGTAGCAGCCAAAGGCGATCCACTCGGGTGGGCTGTACACGTGTGTTCCTAGGGGAGACAGGCGGTGATGTCCAGGCGCAGCCGCTGCCTTGCAGAGTCTGGCGCCAGCCTCCTGCCTGAGGCAGGGGCCACGCCGGCAGCCTCAACTTCCCCCGCAGGCCACCCCACCTCCCCCAGACAACTGGCCAAAGCCAAGAAACCATCCTGCAAGGCAAACAAGGCCAGCGGAGCAGCCCACGGCCTTGCGGGCCGGGGCCCGGCTTTTGCAGTCCCCTCTGTCTGGGCAGGGCCGGCAGCCGGCTCTGGGCACGGCATCTGCCCTGTGCCAAATGCACGGCAGCCGGCAGCCGGCTGAAGGCCGCGCCCCGCAGCCTAGGAGGGAATGGGGCCGTGCAGTGCCTGGCACTGGGAGCAGGGCCCAGGCTCTGGGCTCACCGGCAAATTGTGTGTAGGGCCGCTCCTGGAGGAAGGTGCCGCAACCGAAGTCGATGAGCTTCAGGTCGCCACTCTCCGGGTCCACGAGGAGGTTCTGCGGCTTGATGTCACGGTGCAGGACGCCGCAGGCAGTGCAGTGCCGCACGGCCTCCAGCACCTGGCGGAAAAGCCAGCGCGCCATCTCCTCGCACAGGAACTCCTGCTCCAGCAGCAACTGCAGGAGATCCCGCGATGCCTCCGGACGCTCCATGACCAGTAGGAAGCTGTCAGGCAGCTCAAACCAGTCGAGGAGCTGGATGACATAGTGGCAACCAGAGCCCACCTTCTCCATCAGCACGATCTCCATGGGAACACGGGTGCCGTCGGGCTGTGAGGAGAAGACAATGCCTCCAGCAGGCCTGATGCTGCCCTCCGGCTGCGCTGCCCCCTCCCTGCCTGGGATGGCCCAGTGCCCGCCCCCGGGCAGCCCCCCTGCTGCTTGGGCTTCCTGCCAAGCCCCAGGGGATGCCTGGGAGGTGCCCCCTGCCCAGCCCCACCAGTGGTCTCTGGCATCGCCAGGCCCGCCATGCCCCGGCTGGCACGCTGAGCCCATGCCCGCTCCCCCCCTCCATACCCTGCCTGCCACTGCCGAAGCTCCGGCCTTATCCCTGCCCGCCCCGGCCCGCTCTGTCCCGCTGGCCCCGCTCACGCACCAGCTCGTCCCACTGCAGGACGCTCTCCCGGGCCACGCGTTTGATGGCCACCTGCAAGCCATGGAGAGAGGAGGGTTGAGTTCAAGCCCGGCCCCTCCCCGCCCCTGCCCCTCCTGCCACGCCCGGCCGTCGCAGCCACTCACCGGGCTCCTGTCGGAGAGGCGGATGCCCGAGAAAACGGTGCCGAAGCCGCCGCTGCCCAGCTGCGGGCCCAGCTGGTACAGCTCCTGCAGCTGCTTCTTTTGCCCTGCGGCCAAGAGCCAGCCATCAGCCTTGCGCCCAGGGCCCCTCTCCCAAGTGCCCGCCAGTCAGGCGGGCCGAGCCGCCGCGGGCCACCCTGCTCTCACCTGCTTCCTGCTGCGCGCCGGGCAGCGGCCGCCGCCTGGCAGCCGTCGGGCTGGACAGCGGCACAGCTGGGGCAGGGCAGGGCCCAGAGGTGGCTGCAGGAGCCGCTGAGCAGCGGAGCAGGGCGGCACCGTCGCTGTCCCCGGCGTCGTGGGCTGTCCTCTGCTGCTGGGGACGGCCGGGGCTACAGCCCGAGGCTTCGCCCAGGGGGATCCCAGGAGCAGCTGCAAAGCAGACAGGGGTTTTTGAAGCAGCGGAGACCAGGCTGCTCTCAGGGGCCCTGGCCTTGCCTGGGGATACCCCTCAAGAGCCCCGGGGGTGCCTCCGACAGCTCCTGGGAAGATCTCACCTGCTATTAGAGAGCCCTTTGTGGTGGTCGAGGGCTCTCTTGGGGCAGCTTCCTGCAGATGGAGAAGCCCCCTTGGTGTCTCCAGGGTCATCTCCACCTCCAGGCTTGGTCTGTTGCCAGCTGCCACACCCAGCACAGCGTCCTGGCAGCAGTGGGCCGGCAACTGCTGGCTCCAGGACGCTTGCTGCTCTGCCAGCTGCTCCTCACAAGGGTCCCCTGGCTCGGGCTGGGCTCCCATTTGGACTTGTGAGCTTTCCCTGGCCACATCAACGGTCAGGGCTGCGCCCATGAGTCCAAGGGAGCTGGGAGACCTGTCCCCGGGCTCTGCCCCTTCCACAGGCTGACAGGTCTCCCTGTGCCTCTGCGAGGGATGGAGGCTGTCAGAGGGAGTAGAGGCTGCTGGCAGGATGGAGGGTCTCTGACAGCCTGAGGCCCCTGCATGGATGGCGGGTCTCTGCTGCTGTGCCATCCTTGCAAGGGCTGAGGCTCTCGCAGTGGTGGAGCGAGGCCTCTCACAGGGATGGGGGCCTCCTGTAGAGCCGGACAAGCCACAGCGGCCCAGGTGGCCTCGCTTCACCAGCTCCTCCAGTTCCCTCCACAAGGCCTGCCACATCCCTGAGTAGAGCGGCGCACGTGTCCTCTTGCCATCCCTGAGCAGCAGCATCAGATCCTGCAGCTCCTGGGCCACGGCCACCAAGGGGCCGCAGCTGCAGGGGCTGCCCAGGGGGCTCACGGGAGCACGTGGCCGCTTGCGAGGGGCAGCCCGAGGCCTGGAGGACCCGGGAGCTGCAGGGGCTCCTGCCTTCCTCCGGGAGACTCTGGGCCAGACCGCAGGACGCTTCCTTTGTTTTGGTGTCCTTGTCTGCCGCCTCCGTGGTTGCCAGTGGCCAAGGGCCCAGCAGACAGCCACGGTGGTCAGCAGCAGGACAAGTGCAATCATTGCGACGTCACCGTCACTGGTGGCTCCGGCGCGTCCCATCGCGACTGCACTGGCAGCTGTGGCTGCTGGCCCGGCTTTTCTAGCACCAGCACACTGATGTCACAGTGCTGCGGCCAGGACATCACAGCCCCACCTCACGCCAGCACTCAGCCCCTTTGTGCCGTCACAGCCCCGCCCTGCCCCAGGGATCAGCGGAACCGGCTCATGGCTGAAGATGCACGTGGTCAGAGAAAGCCTGGAAGCAAGGAGCCTGGAAGTAAGACTGGGAGCTCAGCCCGTGTCATTTAGGATACTGCTGGGAATCCAGAAAGCAGCCTGTTCTCAGGATTCTCAAGGACAAGAAAGGATAACAGTGATTAAACACCTGCTGGAGACGTGATGTTTTTCATAAAAGCATGTTTTCAAGAGATGTTGCCTTCCTCAAACCAATCAGATCATGTTTATCCTCGCTCCATGAACCATTATAGAAAAAGTGTAGTGTTTCTTTCAATAAAGGGCTTTTTCCCTCTCGGTTACACGAAGGAACTTACTGTTGCATTCCTCACACCGCTCACGTAGCCCCAAAATGCGACAAGCCTGTTGGCAGTGAATCGTTCCCTGGAGCAAGTGGCATATCAGGAGGAGCGCTGCTGCCAGCAGTGCCGAGCCCACGGCTCCCAGGACGCTGCAGCGTTCCCAACTGGAAACACCCCAGCACTCTGTGCCTGAGCAGATCCTCCAGAGACAGAGGCAGTTGAAGTTTCTCTGTCTCTGGGGAGCTCTCCTGAGCTGGCTGTCGAGGGCAGAGAGAGATTTTTGTTAGAAGCTCACTGGCCTCTGCAGTGCCTCTGCTCTAAATACATCAGGCTTTGCTAAAGAGCGCTCATGGTGCCTCCACTGCTCTGGTTTTGTCCGCCAGAAGGTTTCTTTCTTCCCAAGAGCTGGCACGTGTTGTGTTTGCGTGGGAATGCTGTGCATCAAACACAGGGGGTGCTTTGCTTTCTGCTGAGCAGGGCTTGCTCTCTTCAAGGGCCTTGCAGTGTCCCTTGGTACAGTGCAATGTTTTCCACTGGGAAGGTGGAGCCTCGGAGAGGCTGCCTGCAACAGAGGCTGGACAGCGTTAAAGGAATCAAGTTGGTCTTTATTCAAAGGCCTTCAAAGGATACACCTTGGGGCAGCACAAGAGCCTGGTCGTGGCTCTAGCCAAGATGGACGTAAGATGGACGACCCGTCACAGGTTTTCACATGTTGGTAAGTTTTGGTTCATTGCCATTTTCGGGGTTAATTGTCCTATTACAGCTTCAGGTTATGATGTTCCCTCCTCCCAGATTGCTTTCTTCAGTTCGCCCTTGGTTACACTTTTGGGCCGGAAGCTGCCAAGGGTGTCCTTGGTTCTCAGGCTGGAAAAGGACTGTTTTGTCCTACAAAACTGTGAAGAGATCTTTAGATGAAGTCCAGAGTTACACAGAAAGGCAGTACAAAACTTGAAAAATATGAAAAGTAAAACTGAAGGCATCAAAGCGAGGGACGAGTGTTGAAGGCAAAGGCAAAGAGGGCATGAAACACCCGTACCATGTCTCTGTCCCTGTTTGTCAAGTGATCATCCACATCCTGCGAGGGGATGATGTTATTTCTCCAATGTTTTTTCTCATTAAGGTGTTTCAAAACACTCTTTTGACTCTTTTGATTGTGCCCCCCCTCTTTTTATTTCTGGCCGCCTGCATCTCCAGTTGAGCTTTCACCACACCAGCTTTCCCCCCACAGTGGCAAGTGGCAAGAAGCATCTGTGTGTTCTTCTCCTGACCTGGATTCCTCGGGGCACACAGCTTCCTTTTGCATGCTCTTTTCCAGAGAAGTCGCCTGTTTAGGCACGGCAGCCTTGTGCCTCGCCTGCTTGGCTTCCGACATGTGGGAAAGGCCGGCTCGTGTGCCCTCAGGAGGTGATGTTTCAAAAGAGAGCAGCACTGATGGAGCCCAGCACCTTCCCATACATTTTCCCTGAGGACCTTGCAGACTGAAGCCTTCTCTCCTCAGGGCCCGAGGTGAGGTTTTGCTGGCCCTTTTACTCTTGTCAGAGGTGTGAACCTCAAAGGATTTGTTGTCGCTGTGGCCGGGATGGCCGCCAATCCCCACTTGGCTCAGGGCACGTGGGGCTCAGGCAGTGGCCTGCCTCTGGTGGGGGCTGAGCTGGTGAGTCCTGGGCTGGGGGGGAGCTCCCCCCTTACTGTGAGGAGGCTCCCTGGGGAGGAAGAAGGGTCTGCCATGAGCCACGAGGCCTGGCCTGCATTTGCCTGCAGTCGCCGCCGATTTGAGGGAAAGAAAGAGGAAGAGGTCATCAGGGCTCAGTGCAAAATGACCTTTTGGTGCTTCTGGTTCTTCTCCCAGCTTTGGTAGCAGAGCAACGTCTCTGTCCCTGCCACCTCCTGGCCCTTGGAATGCACACAGAGCCCTCCCTTGTTTCACTTCAGGAGACACCCAAGTGGCCGCATCAGCTTGAAAGGACAGCTGTTTTTTCACTGTTGCATTCTTTGGCTTGTTAAAGCCCTTCCTACCTGCACTACAGCCCGTGCCCGAAGACACAAAGGCACCATGCTTGAGGAAAGGTGTCGAAAGCTTGAAGAAGGCTGAAGGGAGCACTTGGACTACCCCTTTTCCCAAGAGGTTTCTTTAGCTGAAGCTGCTGACAAGGACCAGACTTGACACCCTGCAATGGGTTTGTGGTTGTTTTATTATTTGGGTCCTGCGTGGGACGTGGTAACTGGGTGCTGCAGAGGATCCGGCAAGGCATCAAAAATGCCCGCCCCGCACCCAAGGGTGGCACAAGATGTCCTCCAGCTCCGGCCTGTCCGCAGGGTGCTTGGCCAAACACCAGCGGATCAGATCTTCACACGCTGGGGAGAGAAGGCAGAAAGCGCCGGTCAGTGGCAGAAGGCTCCTGCCCAGCTGCCCCCAGCGCCCGTGGGACACGAACCACTCTGCCCCGTGAGAGTGGGAGAGCGGCACAGCAGGACACGGCCACCTCCTTCAGCCACGCGTGCTGCACTGAGCCCGTCGGCACGGGCCACCTCCTGCGGCCGGCCCTTGAGGGCACATCGACGTCCCACCGAGCTGCGTGAGGGCCACGCCGGGCTGCACGCTGCCATCTGCCGAAGCCTGCCTTCTTGGGGCCAGATACCAACCTGGAGAGACCTGGTGCCCAAAGAAGAGCTGCCCCGACACGATGTCACGGTCGTTCCAGAAGGGGAGGCTCCCGCAGACCATGACGTACAGCAACACACCCAGGGACCAGATGGTTGCCGAATGGCCGTAGTAGCAGCCAAAGGCGATCCACTCGGGTGGGCTGTACACGTGTGTTCCTAGGGGAGACAGGCGGTGATGTCCAGGCGCAGCCGCTGCCTTGCAGAGTCTGGCGCCAGCCTCCTGCCTGAGGCAGGGGCCACGCCGGCAGCCTCAACTTCCCCCGCAGGCCACCCCACCTCCCCCAGACAACTGGCCAAAGCCAAGAAACCATCCTGCAAGGCAAACAAGGCCAGCGGAGCAGCCCACGGCCTTGCGGGCCGGGGCCCGGCTTTTGCAGTCCCCTCTGTCTGGGCAGGGCCAGCAGCCGGCTCTGGGCACGGCATCTGCCCTGTGCCAAATGCACGGCAGCCGGCAGCCGGCTGAAGGCCGCGCCCCGCAGCCTAGGAGGGAATGGGGCCGTGCAGTGCCTGGCACTGGGAGCAGGGCCCAGGCTCTGGGCTCACCGGCAAATTGTGTGTAGGGCCGCTCCTGGAGGAAGGTGCCGCAACCGAAGTCGATGAGCTTCAGGTCGCCACTCTCCGGGTCCACGAGGAGGTTCTGCGGCTTGATGTCACGGTGCAGGACGCCGCAGGCAGTGCAGTGCCGCACGGCCTCCAGCACCTGGCGGAAAAGCCAGCGCGCCATCTCCTCGCACAGGAACTCCTGCTCCAGCAGCAACTGCAGGAGATCCCGCGATGCCTCCGGACGCTCCATGACCAGTAGGAAGCTGTCAGGCAGCTCAAACCAGTCGAGGAGCTGGATGACATAGTGGCAACCAGAGCCCACCTTCTCCATCAGCACGATCTCCATGGGAACACGGGTGCCGTCGGGCTGTGAGGAGAAGACAATGCCTCCAGCAGGCCTGATGCTGCCCTCCGGCTGCGCTGCCCCCTCCCTGCCTGGGATGGCCCAGTGCCCGCCCCCGGGCAGCCCCCCTGCTGCTTGGGCTTCCTGCCAAGCCCCAGGGGATGCCTGGGAGGTGCCCCCTGCCCGGCCCCACCACCGGTCTCTGGCATCGCCAGACCCGCCGTGCCCCGGCTGGCACGCTGAGCCCACGCCCGCTCCCCCCGCCATCCCCCGCCTGCCACTGCCGAAGCTCCGGCCTTATCCCTGCCCGCCCCGCCCCGCTCTGTCCCGCTGGCCCCGCTCACGCACCAGCTCGTCCCACTGCAGGACGCTCTCCCGGGCCACGCGTTTGATGGCCACCTGCAAGCCATGGAGAGAGGAGGGTTGAGTTCAAGCCCGGCCCCTCCCCGCCCCTGCCCCTCCTGCCACGCCCGGCCGTCGCAGCCACTCACCGGGCTCCTGTCGGAGAGGCGGATGCCCGAGAAAACGGTGCCGAAGCCGCCGCTGCCCAGCTGCGGGCCCAGCTGGTACAGCTCCTGCAGCTGCTTCTTTTGCCCTGCGGCCAAGAGCCAGCCATCAGCCTTGCGCCCAGGGCCCCCCTCCCAAGTGCCCGCCAGTCAGGCGGGCCGAGCCGCCGCGGGCCACCCTGCTCTCACCTGCTTCCTGCTGCGCGCCGGGCAGCGGCCGCCGCCTGGCAGCCGTCGGGCTGGCCAGCGGCACAGCTGGGGCAGGGCAGGGCCCAGAGGTGGCTGCAGGAGCCGCTGAGCAGTGGAGCAGGGCGGCACCGTCGCTGTCCCCGGCGTCGTGGGCTGTCCTCTGCTGCTGGGGACGGCCGGGGCTACAACCCGAGGCTTCGCCCAGGGGGATCCCAGGAGCAGCTGCAAAGCAGACAGGGGTTTTTGAAGCAGCGGAGACCAGGCTGCTCTCAGGGGCCCTGGCCTGGCCTGGGGATACCCCTCAAGAGCCCCGGGGGTGCCTCCGACAGCTCCTGGGAAGATCTCACCTGCTATTAGAGAGCCCTTTGTGGTGGTCGAGGGCTGTCTTGGGGCAGTTTCCTGCAGATGGAGAAGCCCCCTTGGTGTCTCCAGGGTCATCTCCACCTCCAGGCTTGGTCTGTTGCCAGCTGCCACACCCGGCACAGCGTCCTGGCAGCAGTGGGCCGGCAACTGCTGGCTCCAGGACGCTTGCTGCTCTGCCAGCTGCTCCTCACAAGGGTCCCCTGGCTCGGGCTGGGCTCCCATTTGGACTTGTGAGCTTTCCCTGGCCACATCAACGGTCAGGGCTGCGCCCATGAGTCCAAGGGAGCTGGGAGACCTGTCCACAGGCACTGCACCTTCCGCCGGCTGACAGGTCTCCCTGTGCCTCTGCAAGGGATGGAGGCTGTCAGAGATAGCAGAGGCTGCTGGCAGGATGGAGGGTCTCTGACAGCCTGAAGCCCCTGCATGGATGGCGGGTCTCTTCTGCTGTGCCATCCTTGCAAGGGCTGAGGCTCTCGCAACAGTGGAGCGAGGCCTCTCACAGGGATGGGGGCCTCCTGTAGAGCCGGACAAGCCACAGCAGCCCAGGTGGCCTCGCTTCACCAGCTCCTCCAGTTCCCTCCACAAGGCCTGCCACATCCCTGAGTAGAGCGGCGCACGTGCCCCATTGCCATCCCTGAGCAGCAGCAGCATCAGGTCCTGCAGCTCCTGGGCCACGGCCACCAAGGGGCCGCAGCTGCAGGGGCTGCCCAGGGGGCTCGCGGGAGCACGTGGCCGCTTACGAGGGGCGGCCCGAGGCCTGGAGGACCTCGGAGCCACAGGGGCTCCTGGCTTCCTCCGGGAGACTCTGGGCCAGACCGCAGGGCACTTCCTTTGTTTTGGTGTCCTTGTCTGCCGCCTCCGTGGTTGCCAGTGGCCAAGGGCCCAGCAGACAGCCACGGTGGTCAGCAGCAGGACAAGTGCAATCATTGCGACGTCACCGTCACTGGTGGCTCCGGCGCGTCCCATCGCGACTGCACTGGCAGCTGTGGCTGCTGGCCCGGCTTTTCTAGCACCAGCACACTGATGTCACAGTGCTGGGGCCAGGACATCACAGCCCCGCCTCACGCCAGCACTCTGCCCCTTTGTGCCGTCACAGCCCCGCCCTGCCCCAGGGATCAGTGGAACCGGCTCATGGCTGAAGATGCACATGGCCAGAGAAAGCCTGGAAGCAAGGAGCCTGGAAGTAAGACTGGGAGCTCAGCCCGTGTCATTTAGGATACTGCTGGGAATCCAGAAAGCAGCCTGTTCTCAGGATTCTCAAGGACAAGAAAGGATAACAGTGATTAAACACCTGCTGGAGACGTGATGTTTTTCATAAAAGCATGTTTTCAAGAGATGTTGCCTTCCTCAAACCAATCAGATCATGTTTATCCTCGCTCCATGAACCATTATAGAAAAAGTGTAGTGTTTCTTTCAATAAAGGGCTTTTTCCCTCTCCGTTACACGAAGGAACTTACTGTTGCATTCCTCACACCGCTCACGTAGCCCCAAAATGCGACAAGCCTGTTGGCAGTGAATCGTTCCCTGGAGCAAGTGGCATATCAGGAGGAGCGCTGCTGCCAGCAGTGCCGAGCCCACGGCTCCCAGGACGCTGCAGCGTTCCCAACTGGAAACACCCCAGCACTCTGTGCCTGAGCAGATCCTCCAGAGACAGAGGCAGTTGAAGTTTCTCTGTCTCTGGGGAGCTCTCCTGAGCTGGCTGTCGAGGGCAGAGAGAGATTTTTGTTAGAAGCTCACTGGCCTCTGCAGTGCCTCTGCTCTAAATACATCAGGCTTTAAAGAGCGCTCATGGTGCCTCCACTGCTCTGGTTTTGTCTGCCAGAAGGTTTCTTTCTTCCCAAGAGCTGGCACGTGTTGTGTTTGCGTGGGAATGCTGTGCATCAAACACAGGGGGTGCTTTGCTTTCTGCTGAGCAGGGCTTGCTCTCTTCAAGGGCCTTGCAGTGTCCCTTGGTACAGTGCAATGTTTTCCACTGGGAAGGTGGAGCCTCGGAGAGGCTGCCTGCAACAGAGGCTGGACAGCGTTAAAGGAATCAAGTTGGTCTTTATTCAAAGGCCTTCAAAGGATACACCTTGGGGCAGCACAAGAGCCTGGTCGTGGCTCTAGCCAAGATGGACGTAAGATGGACGACCCGTCACAGGTTTTCACATGTTGGTAAGTTTTGGTTCATTGCCATTTTCGGGGTTAATTGTCCTATTACAACTTCAGGTTATGATGTTCCCTCCTCCCAGATTGCTTTCTTCAGTTCGCCCTTGGTTACACTTTTGGGCCGGAAGCTGCCAAGGGTGTCCTTGGTTCTCAGGCTGGAAAAGGACTGTTTTGTCCTACAAATCTGTGAAGAGATCTTTAGATGAAGTCCGGAGTTACACAGAAAGGCAGTACAAAACTTGAAAAATATGAAAAGTAAAACTGAAGGCATCAAAGGGAGGGATGAGTGTTGAAGGCAAAGGCAAAGAGGGCATGAAACACCCGTACCATGTCTCTGTCCCTGTTTGTCAAGTGATCATCCACATCCTGCGAGGGGATGATGTTATTTCTCCAATGTTTTTTCTCATTAAGGTGTTTCAAAACACTCTTTTGACTCTTTTTGATTGTTCCCCCCTCTTTTTATTTCTGGCCGCCTGCATCTCCAGTTGAGCTTTCACCACACCAGCTTTCCCCCCACAGTGGCAAGTGGCAAGAAGCATCTGTGTGTTCTTCTCCTGACCTGGATTCCTCGGGGCACACAGCTTCCTTTTCCATGCTCTTTCCCAGAGAAGTCGCCTGTTTAGGCACGGCAGCCTTGTGCCTCGCCTGCTTGGCTTCCGACATGTGGGAAAGGCCGGCTCGTGTGCCCTCAGGAGGTGATGTTTCAAAAGAGAGCAGCACTGATGGAGCCCAGCACCTTCCCATACATTTTCCCTGAGGACCTTGCAGACTGAAGCCTTCTCTCCTCAGGGCCTGAGGTGAGGTTTTGCTGGCCCTTTTCCTCTTGTCAGAGGTGTGAACCTCAAAGGATTTGTTGTCGCTGTGGCCGGGATGGCCGCCAATCCCCACTTGGCTCAGGGCACGTGGGGCTCAGGCAGCGGCCTGCCTCTGGTGGGGGCTGAGCTGGTGAGTCCTGGGCTGGGGGGGAGCTCCCCCCTTACTGTGAGGAGGCTCCCTGGGGAGGAAGAAGGGTCTGCCATGAGCCACGAGGCCTGGCCTGCATTTGCCTGCAGTCGCCGCCGATTTGAGGGAAAGAAAGAGGAAGAGGTCATCAGGGCTCAGTGCAAAATGACCTTTTGGTGCTTCTGGTTCTTCTCCCAGCTTTGGTAGCAGAGCAACGTCTCTGTCCCTGCCACCTCCTGGCCCTTGGAATGCACACAGAGCCCTCCCTTGTTTCACTTCAGGAGACACCCAAGTGGCCGCATCAGCTTGAAAGGACAGCTGTTGTTTCACTGTTGCATTCTTTGGCTTGTTAAAGCCCTTCCTACCTGCACTACAGCCCGTGCCCGAAGACACAAAGGCACCATGCTTGAGGAAAGGTGTCGAAAGCTTGAAGAAGGCTGAAGGGAGCACTTGGACTACCCCTTTTCCCAAGAGGTTTCTTTAGCTGAAGCTGCTGACAAGGACCAGACTTGACACCCTGCAATGGGTTTGTGGTTGTTTTATTATTTGGGTCCTGCGTGGGACGTGGTAACTGGGTGCTGCAGAGGATCCGGCAAGGCATCAAAAATGCCCGCCCCGCACCCAAGGGTGGCACAAGATGTCCTCCAGCTCCGGCCTGTCCGCAGGGTGCTTGGCCAAACACCAGCGGATCAGATCTTCACACGCTGGGGAGAGAAGGCAGAAAGCGCCGGTCAGTGGCAGAAGGCTCCTGCCCAGCTGCCCCCAGCGTCCGCGGGACACGAACCACTCTGCCCCGTGAGAGTGGGAGAGCGGCACAGCAGGACACGGCCACCTCCTTCAGCCACGCGTGCTGCACTGAGCCCGTCGGCACAGGCCACCTCCTGCGGCCGGCCCTTGAGGGCACATCGACGTCCCGCCGAGCTGCGTGAGGGCCACGCCGGGCTGCACGCTGCCATCTGCCGAAGCCTGCCTTCTTGGGGCCAGATACCAACCTGGAGAGACCTGGTGCCCAAAGAAGAGCTGCCCCGACACGATGTCACGGTCGTTCCAGAAGGGGAGGCTCCCGCAGACCATGACGTACAGCAACACACCCAGGGACCAGATGGTTGCCGAATGGCCGTAGTAGCAGCCAAAGGCGATCCACTCGGGTGGGCTGTACACGTGTGTTCCTAGGGGAGACAGGCGGTGATGTCCAGGCGCAGCCGCTGCCTTGCAGAGCCTGGCGCCAGCCTCCTGCCTGAGGCAGGGGCCACGCCGGCAGCCTCAACTTCCCCCGCAGGCCACCCCACCTCCCCCAGACAACTGGCCAAAGCCAAGAAACCATCCTGCAAGGCAAACAAGGCCAGCGAGCAGCCCACGGCCTTGCGGGCCGGGGCCCGGCTTTTGCAGCCCCCTCTGTCTGGGCAGGGCCGGCAGCCGGCTCTGGGCACGGCATCTGCCCTGTGCCAAATGCACGGCAGCCGGCAGCCGGCTGAAGGCCGCGCCCCGCAGCCTAGGAGGGAATGGGGCCGTGCAGTGCCTGGCACTGGGAGCAGGGCCCAGGCTCTGGGCTCACCGGCAAATTGTGTGTAGGGCCGCTCCTGGAGGAAGGTGCCGCAACCGAAGTCGATGAGCTTCAGGTCGCCACTCTCCGGGTCCACGAGGAGGTTCTGCGGCTTGATGTCACGGTGCAGGACGCCGCAGGCAGTGCAGTGCCGCACGGCCTCCAGCACCTGGCGGAAAAGCCAGCGCGCCATCTCCTCGCACAGGAACTCCTGCTCCAGCAGCAACTGCAGGAGATCCCGCGATGCCTCCGGACGCTCCATGACCAGTAGGAAGCTGTCAGGCAGCTCAAACCAGTCGAGGAGCTGGATGACGTAGTGGCAACCAGAGCCCACCTTCTCCATCAGCACGATCTCCATGGGAACACGGGTGCCGTCGGGCTGTGAGGAGAAGACAATGCCTCCAGCAGGCCTGATGCTGCCCTCCGGCTGCGCTGCCCCCTCCCTGCCTGGGATGGCCCAGTGCCCGCCCCCGGGCAGCCCCCCTGCTGCTTGGGCTTCCTGCCAAGCCCCAGGGGATGCCTGGGAGGTGCCCCCTGCCCGGCCCCACCACCGGTCTCTGGCATCGCCAGACCCGCCATGCCCCGGCTGGCACGCTGAGCCCACGCCCGCTCCCCCCCCCATCCCCCGCCTGCCACTGCCGAAGCTCCGGCCTTATCCCTGCCCGCCCCGCCCCGCTCTGTCCCGCTGGCCCCGCTCACGCACCAGCTCGTCCCACTGCAGGACGCTCTCCCGGGCCACGCGTTTGATGGCCACCTGCAAGCCATGGAGAGAGGAGGGTTGAGCTCAAGCCCGGCCCCTCCCCGCCCCTGCCCCTCCTGCCACGCCCGGCCGTCGCAGCCACTCACCGGGCTCCTGTCGGAGAGGCGGATGCCCGAGAAAACGGTGCCGAAGCCGCCGCTGCCCAGCTGCGGGCCCAGCTG
Organism: Catharus ustulatus; assembly: GCF_009819885.2. Taxonomy (NCBI): domain Eukaryota; kingdom Metazoa; phylum Chordata; class Aves; order Passeriformes; family Turdidae; genus Catharus; species Catharus ustulatus. The sequence continues at coordinate 75,453,958 of NC_046224.1, read as the reverse complement.
GTACAGCTCCTGCAGCTGCTTCTTTTGCCCTGCGGCCAAGAGCCAGCCATCAGCCTTGCGCCCAGGGCCCCCCTCCCAAGTGCCCGCCAGTCAGGCGGGCCGAGCCGCCGCGGGCCACCCTGCTCTCACCTGCTTCCTGCTGCGCGCCGGGCAGCGGCCGCCGCCTGGCAGCCGTCGGGCTGGCCAGCGGCACAGCTGGGGCAGGGCAGGGCCCAGAGGTGGCTGCAGGAGCCGCTGAGCAGTGGAGCAGGGCGGCACCGTCGCTGTCCCCGGTGTCGTGGGCTGCACTCTGCTGTTGAGGACAGCCGGGGCTACAGCCCGAGGCTTGACCCAGGGGGATCCCAGGAGCAACTGCAAAGAAGACAGGGGTTTTTGAAGCAGCGGAGACCAGGCTGCTCTCAGGGGCCCTGGCCTGGCCTGGGGATACCCCTCAAGAGCCCCGGGGGTGCCTCCGACAGCTCCTGGGAAGATCTCACCTGCTATTAAAGAGCCCTTTGTGGTGGTCGAGGGCTCTCTTGGGGCAGCTTCCTGCAGATGGAGAAGCCCCCTTGGTGTCTCCAGGGTCATCTCCACCTCCAGGCTTGGTCTGTTGCCAGCTGCCACACCCAGCACAGCGTCCTGGCAGCAGTGGGCCGGCAACTGCTGGCTCCAGGACGCTTGCTGCTCTGCCAGCTGCTCCTCACAAGGGTCCCCTGCCTCGGGCTGGGCTCCCATTTGGACTTGTGAGCTTTCCCTGGCCACACCAACGGTCAGGGCTGCGCCCATGAGTCCAAGGGAGCTGGGAGACCTGTCCACAGGCACTGCACCTTCCGCCGGCTGACAGGTCTCCCTGCGCCTCTGCGAGGGATGGAGGCTGTCAGAGGGAGTAGAGGCTGCTGGCAGGATGGAGGGTCTCTGACAGCCTGAGGCCCCTGCATGGATGGCGGGTCTCTTCTGCTGTGCCATCCTTGCAAGGGCTGAGGCTCTCGCAACAGTGGAGCGAGGCCTCTCACAGGGATGGGGGCCTCCTGTAGAGCCGGACAAGCCACAGCGGCCCAGGTGGCCTCGCTTCACCAGCTCCTCCAGTTCCCTCCACAAGGCCTGCCACATCCCTGAGTAGAGCGGCGCACGTGTCCCCTTGCCATCCCTGAGCAGCAGCATCAGATCCTGCAGCTCCTGGGCCACGGCCACCAAGGGGCCGCAGCTGCAGGGGCTGCCCAGGGGGCTCGCGGGAGCACGTGGCCGCTTGCGAGGGGCGGCCCGAGGCCTGGAGGACCTGGGAGCCACAGGGGCTCCTGGCTTCCTCCGGGAGACTCTGGGCCAGACCGCAGGGCGCTTCCTTTGTTTTGGTGTCCTTGTCTGCCGCCTCCGTGGTTGCCAGTGGCCAAGGGCCCAGCAGACAGCCACGGTGGTCAGCAGCAGGACAAGTGCAATCATTGCGACGTCACCGTCACTGGTGGCTCCGGCGCGTCCCATCGCGACTGCACTGGCAGCTGTGGCTGCTGGCCCGGCTTTTCTAGCACCAGCACACTGATGTCACAGTGCTGCGGCCAGGACATCACAGCCCCACCTCACGCCAGCACTCAGCCCCTTTGTGCCGTCACAGCCCCGCCCTGCCCCAGGGATCAGCGGAACCGGCTCATGGCTGAAGATGCACGTGGTCAGAGAAAGCCTGGAAGCAAGGAGCCTGGAAGTAAGACTGGGAGCTCAGCCCGTGTCATTTAGGATACTGCTGGGAATCCAGAAAGCAGCCTGTTCTCAGGATTCTCAAGGACAAGAAAGGATAACAGTGATTAAACACCTGCTGGAGACGTGATGTTTTTCATAAAAGCATGTTTTCAAGAGATGTTGCCTTCCTCAAACCAATCAGATCATGTTTATCCTCGCTCCATGAACCATTATATAAAAAGTGTACTGTTTCTTTCAATAAAGGGCTTTTTCCCTCTCGGTTACACGAAGGAACTTACTGTTGCATTCCTCACACCGCTCACGTAGCCCCAAAATGCAACAAGCCTGTTGGCAGTGAATCGTTCCCTGGAGCAAGTGGCATATCAGGAGGAGCGCTGCTGCCAGCAGTGCCGAGCCCACGGCTCCCAGGACGCTGCAGCGTTCCCAACTGGAAACACCCCAGCACTCTGTGCCTGAGCAGATCCTCCAGAGACAAAGGCAGTTGAAGTTTCTCTGTCTCTGGGGAGCTCTCCTGAGCTGGCTGTCGAGGGCAGAGAGAGATTTTTGTTAGAAGCTCACTGGCCTCTGCAGTGCCTCTGCTCTAAATACATCAGGCTTTGCTAAAGAGCGCTCATGGTGCCTCCACTGCTCTGGTTTTGTCCGCCAGAAGGTTTCTTTCTTCCCAAGAGCTGGCACGTGTTGTGTTTGCGTGGGAATGCTGTGCATCAAACACAGGGGGTGCTTTGCTTTCTGCTGAGCAGGGCTTGCTCTCTTCAAGAGCCTTGCAGTGTCCCTTGGTACAGTGCAATGTTTTCCACTGGGAAGGTGGAGCCTCGGAGAGGCTGCCTGCAACAGAGGCTGGACAGCGTTAAAGGAATCAAGTTGGTCTTTATTCAAAGGCCTTCAAAGGATACACCTTGGGGCAGCACAAGAGCCTGGTCGTGGCTCTAGCCAAGATGGACGTAAGATGGACGACCCGTCACAGGTTTTCACATGTTGGTAAGTTTTGGTTCATTGCCATTTTCGGGGTTAATTGTCCTATTACAACTTCAGGTTATGATGTTCCCTCCTCCCAGATTGCTTTCTTCAGTTCGCCCTTGGTTACACTTTTGGGCCGGAAGCTGCCAAGGGTGTCCTTGGTTCTCAGGCTGGAAAAGGACTGTTTTGTCCTACAAATCTGTGAAGAGATCTTTAGATGAAGTCCAGAGTTACACAGAAAGGCAGTACAAAACTTGAAAAATATGAAAAGTAAAACTGAAGGCATCAAAGGGAGGGATGAGTGTTGAAGGCAAAGGCAAAGAGGGCATGAAACACCCGTACCATGTCTCTGTCCCTGTTTGTCAAGTGATCATCCACATCCTGCGAGGGGATGGTGTTATTTCTCCAATGTTTTTTCTCATTAAGGTGTTTCAAAACACTCTTTTGACTCTTTTGATTGTGCCCCCACTCTTTTTATTTCTGGCTGCCTGCATCTCCAGTTGAGCTTTCACCACACCAGCTTTCCTCCCACAGTGGCAAGTGGCAAGAAGCATCTGTGTGTTCTTCTCCTGACCTGGATTCCTCAGGGCACACAGCTTCCTTTTCCATGCTCTTTTCCAGAGAAGTTGCCTGTTTAGGCAAGGCAGCCTTGTGCCTCGCCTGCTTGGCTTCCGACATGTGGGAAAGGCCGGCTCGTGTGCCCTCAGGAGGTGATGTTTCAAAAGAGAGCAGCACTGATGGAGCCCAGCACCTTCCCATACATTTTCCCTGAGGACCTTGCAGACTGAAGCCTTCTCTCCTCAGGGCCTGAGGTGAGGTTTTGCTGGCCCTTTTCCTCTTGTCAGAGGTGTGAAGCTCGAAGGATTTGTTGTCACTGTGGCCGGGATGGCCGCCAATCCCCACTTGGCTCAGGGCACGTGGGGCTCAGGCAGCGGCCTGCCTCTGGTGGGGGCTGAGCTGGTGAGTCCTGGGCTGGGGGGGAGCTCCCCCCTTACTGTGAGGAGGCTCCCTGGGGAGGAAGAAGGGTCTGCCATGAGCCACGAGGCCCCTGGCTGGGGACGGTAGTGGGAGACTTGTCTGTCGCAGATGCTGTCTGTGAGGAGCTGTGGGAAATTTTGGGTGTTGGACTGAGGGAGTTCCCCCATCTGATCAAGCAGAGCACCCCTGGCACACAGCAGGATCCGAGTTTCAGGTTACCACGAACAGCCCCTCCCTCAGTAGTGCTCCCAGCCCCCCAGCAAAGGCTGGTTATCATCATGGGTCAAGGACTCTTCACTCAGGAATAGGGCTGGACAGCTTAAAAAGGGGCATCAACAACCCAGGGGAAAGCCAGTGCATGACAGAATGAGTGGGATGAATGTGAGAGGGCCACCTCTATCCCTCCTGTCCTGCACCAGGGAGCAGGAACCTTCCTGGTACAGATCCAGGAGGATATTCAGGACCATCCTTGCCCAGGATAGGGGTGCTAAGGAGATCCAAGAGGGATCAGTGTCCAGCTGTGTGTCCTGAGGGCCACCTTTTCCACCCTTCTTCCCACATAATGTAAAATTAATTTCCAAATTATTATCAGGTTCGCAAATATTCTAGCTATTTTGAGAGCTTGGAAAAGCCTTCCTATACATTAACATAGGGAAAAGTGTAGCAAGGACTTCAGAAGTGCAGTATTATGGTTGCTGCCAGAAGTACTTCACTAGTGTGGCAATACTGATGGCTAAGCCCAGAAGACTCGTGACGTGCCAAAGCATCACAACAGTTAAAATAACCATAGAAACCAGTGCTTTTCATCACAACTGTTTTAGAAAAATAATATTTTGCCTAAAAATAATAGGCTTTATGGCTTTCCAAAAGGAAATGAAAGAACTGTTCTAATGATTGTCTTGATTTTATTCTAATTTTTTTTTTAATATGTGAAGGAATTAGCAGTGAGAAGGTGCTGGGAAGAGGAGTAGATCTGTCTCCAAATATTTCCATTAATCTGGCATATGTTTAATACAATTAAATCATGGAAAAATATGAATAATAAAAACTTTGCCACTTCAAGTACATCTCTTTATTCCTTTCAAATAAAGTAATAATAAAAAAGAGCCACTGTGAAATTGTGTGGGCCTAAGATCTCTGAGTCATCTTTAATCTGTCCTAATTTAGAACTAGATTGATGAATAATCAGTAATTTAGAACTAACTGAAATTTAGACTGATGCAACAAATTTCACAGAGGCATTCCCAGTTCTTACTGGTTTTGTAGAATCATTTTTACAGCCTACAGCTGACACTCCTGTGACCTACATCTTTTCCACCAGAGAAGTTCCAGCTTCATGGACCTTTTCCCTGATGTGGGGGTTAGCCATCCCCAAGGAGTGGCCTCTTTCTGGGCAGGCAGGCACTGGTGCAAAGCCCAAACCGAGCTCCTCTCCTGAGCAGGGGAGCTCCAACACCCTGGGCCTTGCCATGGACAGAGGGTGCCCCTTCTCTGCTTGCTCTGACCCTCCTGCCCCAGCCTTGCTCAGTTCGATTCCTGCACCTCCCGTGAGGGACACTCTCCACACAGATCTGGTTCTGATGCCTGGGAACCACAGCACTGTTTTTCCTGGATTTTAGCCAGGGCTTCCCCTATGGAAGGGATACAGATACACAGGAGGAGTGTGTTGAGATTTCCCTGGATTTTAGCCAGTGTTTCCCCTATGGAAGGGATACAGATACACAGGAGGAGTGTGCTGAGCTTTCCCTGGCCATCATTAGTGATTCCAGGCCTTAAGAGCTGTTTTGTTTCCCTTTTCCCCACCAACAGCCCTCAGTCCCCTCCTCCCCGACCCTTCCCCCTCAGCACACCCGAGCCCTTCCCGCCCTTTCCCTCTCAGCGCTGGCCCCGCCCCTGCCACGCCCCCAGGGCAACGCTGAGAACGTGGCCACGCCCACAGGCCTGGCCACGCCCACCAGCCGGGACGGCTCTCCGGCCTCCCCTCCCTAATTAACGCCCTTGGTTCCTCCTCCCTTAATAGCTCACTAATTAACCCCTTGGCGGCCGAGAGCAGGGGTTTGAAGGAGCTCAGTGGGACACCCTGGCTGCATCTTTGCAGGGCAAAGATGCCCAGTATTTCCCCATCATGCAGGGCAGGGATCCAGGGCACCGTCATCCCGCAGGAAAGATCGTCCATCCCAGCCGACACCTCCACGAAAGGCAGAGGAGAAAAGCAGGGTGCCAAAGACACAGAACCACTAAAGAGTTCCCCAGCTGAGTGTTATCCCCACCTTCCCACCCCTTCCAGCTCCATGCCATGTTTACAAGAGCTCAGAAAGAGGATAAAAATAGAAACAATCTCGACAGCGAGATTCTGGAAGAAAAAATCCATCTATGCCCAGGAAGCTCCTCTGGAGCCTTCCTGAAAATTGCTGCACTGGGGAGAATAGCGCAGGGTGTCCTAGGACAAAGAGCTGGGCACTGATCCTTCCTAGCCTCCTTGCCCTCCTGGATCCTCCCCATCTCAGGCAAGGATGGTCCTGAATATCCTCCTGGATCTGTCCCAGGAAGGTTCCTGCTCCCTGGTGCAGGACAGGAGGGATAGAGGTGGCCCTCTCACATTCATCCCACTCATTCTGCCATGAACTGGCTTTCCCCTGGGGTGCTGATGCCCCTTTTTAAGCTGTCCAGCCCTATTCCTGAGGGAAGAGTCCTTGACCCATGATGATAACCAGCCTTTGCTGGGGGGCTGGGAGCACTACTGAGGGAGGGGCTGTTCGTGGTAACCTGAAACTCGGATACTGCTGTGTGCCAGGGGTGCTCTGCTTGATCAGATGGGGGAACGCCCTCAGTCCAACACCCACAACTTCCCACAGCTCCTCACAGACAGCATCTGCGACAGACAGGTCTCCCACTACCGTCCCCAGCCAGGGGCCTCGTGGCTCATGGCAGACCCTTCTTCCTCCCCAGGGAGCCTCCTCACAGTAAGGGGGGAGCTCCCCCCCAGCCCAGGACTCACCAGCTCAGCTCCTACCAGAGCCAGGCCGCTGCCTGAGCCCCACGTGCCCTGAGCCAAGTGGGGATTGGCGGCCATCCCGGCCACAGCGACAACAAATCCTTTGAGGTTCACACCTCTGACAAGAGGAAAAGGGCCAGCAAAACCTCACCTCAGGCCCTGAGGAGAGAAGGCTTCAGGCTGCAAGGTCCTCAGGGAAAATGTATGGGAAGGTGCTGGGCTCCATCAGTGCTGCTCTCTTTTGAAACATCACCTCCTGAGGGCACACGAGCCGGCCTTTCCCACATGTCGGAAGCCAAGCAGGCGAGGCACAAGGCTGCCTTGCCTAAACAGGCAACTTCTCTGGAAAAGAGCATGGAAAAGGAAGCTGTGTGCCCCGTGGAATCCAGGTCAGGAGAAGAATACACAGATGCTTCTTGCCACTTGCAACTGTGGTGGGAAAGGTGACGTGGTGAAAGCTGAACCGGAGATGCAGGCGGCCAGAAATAAAAAGAGAGGGAAACAATCAAAAGGGTGTTTTAAAACACCTTAATTAAAAACAATCTTGTAGAAAGACCATCGTCCTCTTGCAGGATGTGGATGGTCACTTGACAAACAGGGACAGAGACAAGGTATGGGTGTTTCATGAATTCTTTGCCTTTGTTTCATGCTTTCTTTTCCTCCGCCTTCAACACTCCTCCCTCGCTTTGATGCCTTCAGTTTTAGCTTTCATATTTTTCAAGTTTTGTACTGCCTTTCTGTGTAAATCTGAACTTATATCTAAAGATCTCTTCACAGTTTTGTAGGACAAAACAGTCCTTTTCCAGCCTGAGAACCAAGGACACCCTTGGCAGCTTCCGGCCCAAAAGTGTAACCAAGGGCGAACTGAAGAAAGCAATCTGGGAGGAGGGAACATCATAACCTGAAGTTGTAATAGGACAATTAACCCCGAAAATGGCAATGAACCAAAACTTACCAACATGTGAAAACCTGTGACGGGTCGTCCATCTTACGTCCATCTTGGCTAGAGCCACGACCAGGCTCTTGTGCTGCCCCAAGGTGTATCCTTTGAAGGCCTTTGAATAAAGACCAACTTGATTCCTTTAACGCTGTCCAGCCTCTGTTGCAGGCAGCCTCTCCGAGGCTCCACCTTCCCAGTGGAAAACATTGCACTGTACCAAGGGACACTGCAAGGCCCTTGAAGAGAGCAAGCCCTGCTCAGCAGAAAGCAAAGCACCCCCTGTGTTTGATACACAGCATTCCCACGCAAACACGACACGTGCCAGCTCTTGGGAAGAAAGAAACCTTCTGGCAGACAAAACCAGAGCAGTGGAGGCACCATGAGCGCTCTTTAGCAAAGCCTGATGTATTTAGAGCAGAGGCACTGCAGAGGCCAGTGAGCTTCTAACAAAAATCTCTCTCTGCCCTCGACAGCCAGCTCAGGAGAGCTCCCCAGAGACAGAGAAACTTCAACTGCCTTTGTCTCTGGAGGATCTGCTCAGGCACAGAGTGCTGGGGTGTTTCCAGTTGGGAACGCTGCAGCGTCCTGGGAGCCGGGGGCTCGGCACTGCTGGCAGCAGCGCTCCTCCTGGTATGCCACTTGCTCCAGGGAACGATTCACTGCCAACAGGCTTGTCGCATTTTGGGGCTACGTGAGCGGTGTGAGGAATGCAACAATAAGTTCCTTCGTGTAACGGAGAGGGAAAAAGCCCTTTATTGAAAGAAACACTACACTTTTTATATAATGGTTCATGGAGCGAGGATTGACATGATCTGATTGATTTGAGGAAGGCAACACCTCTTGAAAACATGCTTTTATGAAAAACATCACGTCTCCAGCAGGTGTTTAATCACTGTTATCCTTTCTTGTCCTTGAGAATCCTGAGAACAGGCTGCTTTCTGGATTCCCAGCAGTATCCTAAATGACACGGGCTGAGCTCCCAGTCTTACTTCCAGGCTCCTTGCTTCCAGGCTTTCTCTGACCACGTGCATCTTCAGCCATGAGCCGGTTCCGCTGATCCCTGGGGCAGGGCGGGGCTGTGATGGCACAAAGGGGCTGAGCGCTGGTGTGAGGCGGGGCTGTGATGTCCTGGCCGCAGCACTGTGACATCAGTGTGCTGGTGCTAGAAAAGCCGGGCCAGCAGCCACAGCTGCCAGTGCAGTCGCGATGGGACGCGCCGGAGCCACCAGTGACGGTGACGTCGCAATGATTGCACTTGTCCTGCTGCTGACCACCGTGGCTGTCTGCTGGGCCCTTGGCCACTGGCAACCACGGAGGCGGCAGACAAGGACACCAAAACAAAGGAAGTGCCCTGCGGTCTGGCCCAGAGTCTCCCGGAGGAAGCCAGGAGCCCCTGTGGCTCCCAGGTCCTCCAGGCCTCGGGCTGCCCCTCGCAAGCGGCCACGTGCTCCCGTGAGCCCCCTGGGCAGCCCCTGCAGCTGCGGCCCCTTGGTGGCCGTGGCCCAGGAGCTGCAGGATCTGATGCTGCTGCTCAGGGATGGCAAGAGGACACGTGCGCCGCTCTACTCAGGGATGTGGCAGGCCTTGTGGAGGGAACTGGAGGAGCTGGTGAAGCGAGGCCACCTGGGCCGCTGTGGCTCGTCCGGCTCCCCAGGAGGCCCCCATCCCTGTGAGAGGCCTCGCTCCACTGTTGCGAGAGCCTCAGCCCTTGCAAGGATGGCACAGCAGCGGAGACCCGCCATCCATGCAGGGGCTTCAGGCTGTCAGAGACCCTCCATCCTGTCAGCAGCCTCTGCTATCTCTGACAGCCTCCATCCCTCGCAGAGGCGCAGGGAGACCTGTCAGCCGGCGGAAGGTGCAGTGCCTGTGGACAGGTCTCCCAGCTCCCTTGGACTCATGGGCGCAGCCCTGACCGTTGATGTGGCCAGGGAAAGCTCACAAGTCCAAATGGGAGCCCAGCCCGAGGCAGGGGACCCTTGTGAGGAGCAGCTGGCAGAGCAGCAAGCGTCCTGGAGCCAGCAGTTGCCGGCCCACTGCTGCCAGGACGCTGTGCTGGGTGTGGCAGCTGGCAACAGACCAAGCCTGGAGGTGGAGATGACCCTGGAGACACCAAGGGGGCTTCTCCATCTGCAGGAAACTGCCCCAAGACAGCCCTCCAGCACTACGAAGGGCTCTCTAATTGCAGGTGAGATCTGCCCAGGAGCTGTCGGAGGCACCCCCGGGGCTCTTGAGGGGTATCCCCAGGCAAGGCCAGGGCCCCTGAGAGCAGCCTGGTCTCCGCTGCTTCAAAAACCCCTGTCTTCTTTGCAGTTGCTCCTGGGATCCCCCTGGGTCAAGCCTCGGGCTGTAGCCCCGGCCGTCCTCAACAGTGGAGTGCAGCCCACGACACCGGGGACAGCGACAATGCCGCCCTGCTCCACTGCTCAGCCGCTCCTGCAGTCACCTCTGGGCCCTGCCCTGCCCCAGCTGTGCTGCTGGTCAGCCCGACGGCTGTCAGGCGGCGGCTGCTGCCCGGCGCACAGCAGGAAGCAGGTGAGAGCAAGGTGGCCCGAGGCGGCTCGGCCCGCCTGACTGGCGTGCTCTTTGGAGGGGGGCCCTGGACGCAAGGCTGATGGCTGGTTCTTGGCCGCAGGGCAAAAGAAGCAGCTGCAGGAACTGTACCAGCTGGGCCCGCAGCTGGGTAGCGGCGGCTTCGGCACCACTTTCTCAGGCATCCGCCTCTCCGACGGGAGCCCGGTGAGTGGCTGTGACTGGCGGGAGAGGCAGGAGGGGCAGGGGCGGGGAGGGGCCGGGCTTGAACTCAACCCTCCTCTCTCCATGGCTTGCAGGTGGCCATCAAACGCGTGGCCCGGGAGAGCGTCCTGCAGTGGGACGAGCTGGTGCGTGAGCGGGGCCAGCGGGACAGAGCGGGGCGGGGCGGGCAGGGATAAGGCCGGAGCTTCGGCAGTGGCAGGCGGGGGATGGCGGGGGGAGCGGGCGTGGGCTCAGCGTGCCAGCCGGGGCATGGCGGGTCTGGCGATGCCAGAGACCGGTGGTGGGGCCGGGCAGGGGGCACCTCCCAGGCATCCCCTGGGGCTTGGCAGGAAGCCCAAGCAGCAGGGGGGCTGCCCGGGGGCGGGCACTGGGCCATCCCAGGCAGGGAGGGGGCAGCGCAGCCAGAGGGCAGCATCAGGCCTGCTGGAGGCATTGTCTTCTCCTCACAGCCCGACGGCACCCGTGTTCCCATGGAGATCGTGCTGATGGAGAAGGTGGGCTCTGGTTGCCACTACGTCATCCAGCTCCTCGACTGGTTTGAGCTGCCTGACAGCTTCCTACTGGTCATGGAGCGTCCGGAGGCATCGCGGGATCTCCTGCAGTTGCTGCTGGAGCAGGAGTTCCTGTGCGAGGAGATGGCGCGCTGGCTTTTCCGCCAGGTGCTGGAGGCCGTGCGGCACTGCACTGCCTGCGGCGTCCTGCACCGTGACATCAAGCCGCAGAACCTCCTCGTGGACCCGGAGAGTGGCGACCTGAAGCTCATCGACTTCGGTTGCGGCACCTTCCTCCAGGAGCGGCCCTACACACAATTTGCCGGTGAGCCCAGAGCCCGGGCCCTGCTCCCAGTGCCAGGCACTGCACGGCCCCATTCCCTCCTAGGCTGCGGGGCGCGGCCTTCAGCCGGCTGCCGGCTGCCGTGCATTTGGCACAGGGCAGATGCCGTGCCCAGAGCCGGCTGCCGGCCCTGCCCAGACAGAGGGGGCTGCAAAAGCCGGGCCCCGGCCCGCAAGGCCGTGGGCTGCTCCGCTGGCCTTGTTTGCCTTGCAGGATGGTTTCTTGGCTTTGGCCAGTTGTCTGGGGGAGGTGGGGTGGCCTGCGGGGGAATTTGAGGCTGCCGACGTGGCCCCTGCCTCAGGCAGGAGGCTGGTGCCAGACTCTGCAAGGCAGCGGCTGCGCCTGGACATCACCGCCTGTCTCCCCTAGGAACACACGTGTACAGCCCACCCGAGTGGATCGCCTTTGGCTGCTACTACGGCCATTCGGCAACCATCTGGTCCCTGGGTGTGTTGCTGTACGTCATGGTCTGCGGGAGCCTCCCCTTCTGGAACGACCGTGACATCGTGTCGGGGCAGCTCTTCTTTGGGCACCAGGTCTCTCCAGGTTGGTATCCTGGCCCCAAGAAGGCAGGCTTCGGCAGATGGCAGCGTGCAGCCCGGCGTGGCCCTCACGCAGCTCGGCAGGGACGTCGATGTGCCCTCAAGGGCCGGCCGCAGGAGGTGGCCTGTGCCGACGGGCTCAGTGCAGCACGTGTGGCTGAAGGAGGTGGCCGTGTCCTGCTGTGCCGCTCTCCCACTCTCACGGGGCAGAGTGGTTCGTGTCCCACGGGCGCTGGGGGCAGCTGGGCAGGAGCCTTCTGCCACTGACCGGCGCTTTCTGCCTTCTCTCCCCAGCGTGTGAAGATCTGATCCGCTGGTGTTTGGCCAAGCACCCTGCGGACAGGCCGGAGCTGGAGGACATCTTGTGCCACCCTTGGGTGCGGGGCGGGCATTTTTGATGCCTTGCCGGATCCTCTGCAGCACCCAGTTACCACGTCCCACGCAGGACCCAAAATAAAACAACCACAAACCCATTGCAGGGGTGTCAAGTCTGGTCCTTGTCAGCAGCTTCAGCTAAAGAAACCTCTTGGGAAAAGGGGTAGTCCAAGTGCTCCCTTCAGCCTTCTTCAAGCTTTCGACACCTTTCCTCAACCTTTCCTTGAGGTGCCTTTGTGTCTTCGGGCACGGGCTGTAGTGCAGGTAGGAAGGGCTTTAACAAGCCAAAGAATGCAACAGTGAAACAACAGCTGTCCTTTCAAGCTGATGCGACCACTTGGGTGTCTCCTGAAGTGAAACAAGGGAGGGCTCTGTGTGCATTCCAAGGGCCAGGAGGTGGCAGGGACAGAGACGTTGCTCTGCTACCAAAGCTGGGAGAAGAACCAGAAGCACCAAAAGGTCATTTTGCACTGAGCCCTGATGACCTCTTCCTCTTTCTTTCCCTCAAATCGGCGGCGACTGCAGGCAAATGCAGGCCAGGCCTCGTGGCTCATGGCAGACCCTTCTTCCTCCCCAGGGAGCCTCCTCACAGTAAGGGGGGAGCTCCCCCCCAGCCCAGGACTCACCAGCTCAGCCCCCACCAGAGGCAGGCCACTGCCTGAGCCCCACGTGCCCTGAGCCAAGTGGGGATTGGCGGCCATCCCGGCCACAGCGACAACAAATCCTTTGAGGTTCACACCTCTGACAAGAGGAAAAGGGCCAGCAAAACCTCACCTCAGGCCCTGAGGAGAGAAGGCTTCAGTCTGCAAGGTCCTCAGGGAAAATGTATGGGAAAGTGCTGGGCTCCATCAGTGCTGCTCTCTTTTGAAACATCACCTCCTGAGGGCACACGAGCCGGCCTTTCCCACATGTCGGAAGCCAAGCAGGCGAGGCACAAGGCTGCCGTGCCTAAACAGGCGACTTCTCTGGAAAAGAGCATGGAAAAGGAAGCTGTGTGCCCTGTGGAATCCAGGTCAGGAGAAGAACACACAGATGCTTCTTGCCACTTGCCACTGTGGGGGGAAAGCTGGTGTGGTGAAAGCTCAACTGGAGATGAAGGTGGCCATAATTGCGGGGCACAATAGAAAGAGTGTCCTAAAATACATCACTTAAAAATAAAAACATTGCAGGAATAACATTGTCCTCTTCCAGGATGTGGATGCTCACCTTAGAAACAGGGACTGAGGCATGGCACAGGTATTCAATGAATTTTTTGTCTCTGTCTTCAACACTCATCCCTCCCTTCCCAGTGAAAAACATGGATTATCACATGGAACCCTCCAGAACCCAGAGGAAGGTAACCCCTGCTCAGCACCATCCAAACCATCTGTGTGCTATCCAGCACATTCCCATCCTGAATCCAAACCCATCTAGTAAGCACAAATATATGCTACTTACTGGGAAGAGAATGGATCCCATCCCATTGAGAACCAGTACATCAGCCAGTTCTTCATCCAGCACATCCTCTCCCTGCTCATCTCACACCTGGACACCTGCCCCAGAAGTATTCTGTGAGGGATAGGATGAAAACTCCTCTTAAAATCTGAAACAGTACCTGCATTGCCTTCCCATTATCCATGAGATGAGTGGCCTCTTACCAGCAGGATAATCAATCAGTTAGACAGGAATTTCCCTCTCTTATCTCATGCTGCCCATGGCTGCTGCTAGCACCGTCCTTCCATCACTTCCCAGTAGAGCCAAGTATGACCTTCTCCACCATTTTTCCTGCTATCAAGATGAGATTAACAGGGCTGGAGTTTCCTGGAAAGTCCAAGCCCTTCCTTTCCAGTTGGATACAGTTGAGCCAGCATGGATGTCTTTTCTTTCAGGAGCTTGGGTAGATGATTTAGGGGCTTCCTGCTGGGACATATTGGGATGAATCCCATCCAAAGCCACAGTCTCATGGATATTGTTCTGGTCCAAGTTGTCCTCAGCAATCCGAAATGGAAGATCACTGTCCCTCACACCACTGTGCCTCCCCTACTGGACACCCTTCAGCATCCAGATAAGCTGGTGGTGCTTGTCAGAGCCAGGGTCTGTTGGACAAGGACACTGGGAACAGCTAAAAGCAGAGAGGACACCCAGAGAGCCGAATTCCCACAGGATTCTGCCACTCCAAGTGGGTCAGCCTGTCCTGAGAGGATGCTTGGCATGGCTTTGGGCATCAGGGTCCAGCTGGTCCAGGTGAGCTGCACAGCCACAGAGGGCTGAGCTGAGTGTCAGCCACTCACAAAGAGCTGGGAGAGTCTGTGGACAGGGCACGGGATCCCAGTGACCTCCTGCACTCAGTGCCAAATTGCTGGTTAAATTTACTTACTTTGCTTAAAGCATTCTTGTACTGTCATTTTTTCAGGGGAAAAAATCTTACATTAAAAAAGAAAAAATGTAGGAAAACTGATTTTTTGTCAGAATTAAACACACAATAAGTGGCACAATATCAGCATGTTTTTCTCATGTGGTTTTTTCCTGTCCCTTCACTTGTCAGAGTATTCTCAAAAAGAAATTGGTTTCTTATGGTGGTTTTGATGAATGATGCACATTTTCGCTCACTACTTTGATTAACCACAATGAGATCACTCAAGAAATATGTTAGCATTTGCTGTTTTGAACTTCAGCAGAAACGTAGCTCCACACAGTAAAATTCTCAGGGTTGTACACATTTTCTTAAGAGACTGAGTTCCCTATTCAGTTTGAACAGGATCTTACTGCTACATTAGCTAGTTTGATTAAAGAGTTTAGAAATGGCATATTCATCATTAGCAGTTTCCTTACACAGATTGTTCCACACAAAAACCCCACTCTAGATGCTCTTTTATTTCACTAGAGCCATTTATTATTCATGTCACCTAATTCAGTTGCACCAGATCCTAAGACTTCTATTCAGGTGAAATTCCTATTGAAGCCAAGAGATTCCTGTATTAAAAAGTTTAAGTATCTCTCTATGCCTGCTTGAGTGTTATCAAGTCTGGAGTTTTATTTCTAGATTATCAGCAAATTTAAATATTCATGGTTGATTCTCCAGTTCAGAGCTGGCTATTAATAAGAAAAAGTACGGTGGCAAAGAGCTTCTTAAACTCAGGAATGTTCCCTAAATACTCCCTGTAGCTGGAGAGCTTGAGGTAGTTTTTATTCAGTTTTTAGCTGGTCTACTACCTAATTCTGGTACTTCTCTATAGAATTACTGTTTTCCACTGATGTAGGCATATGCCTGAAAAAAGTTTTTTAGAAAAAAGGGGTCACAATGTCCTGGGAAAATAAGCTATAAATTAGCATTACTGCACTGCACTTAAAAGCAGACTTGCTGGGGTTTTTTTTTAATCACAGTAAAATGTGATGTCATTTGTCATTAATTTACCATGAAGTTGGTATTTTAAAGCAACTGTCTTCTCTGTACAGCTGACATCACAAGAAAAGCTTCATATATGGAAACGTCTTAGCTGCAAAATGGAAATTTCATTAACATATGAATATTTCCATTTGCTCAAATACAAATATTTGCCCAGAATTTTGAATGTTTTCTAGTTCTCTATTTTCTTTGAATGGATTTAATGGTGATTCTGCCTCTTGAAGCAAATTTAAATCCCACTGCTGGAGTCCTCAGAATCCAAGAGAAACCCAAAGCAGATATGCCTGCACACAGAGTGTGTGAGAGATATTCCTGGGATATACTGGACAGATGCTAAATTAGGGAGACTGAGAACTCTACAAAAGGACTAAAGCAAGATAGACTCCAACAGAGAACCAATTCCAATGCCTCAGTCTGAGCAAGGCTTTTGTACAAAATTTGGCCATATAGGCTCTTTAGCTATAGGAAGTTCAGCAGGAACACAGAGCTTTTATATTTAGGGTTCAGAGTTTGCTGCTCCTAATCTGAACATGATGATCCTCCTGCAGTATTTAACTAGAACTTTTGGATGAATAATCATCCAACACCATGTAGCATCAGCCAAAATGAACAAAGAAAACAGGAACAAACCAACCTCCCCTTCCCCAGTGATTTCCAGGTGCTAAGTACATGGCAAAGAGAGGTCCTAGCTAAACAGGCAAAAAAATGCTACCCTGGGTGTCTGCAAAGTTGTTCTCATGTTCTCACTCCTCTCTCCAGCCACAATTGCTGTTGTCCAGTACTATCTTGCCTTTCTTAAATACATTATCCCAGAGGCAATACCAATGTCACTGATGGGCTTGGCCTTGGCCAGTGTTTGGTCCATCCTGGACAGTCAAAAGCTTCTGGCAGCTTCTCCAGAGAAAACTCCCTGCTCTCCCTCCCCTTCCAAAACTTTGCCACACAAACCCAATACATATAACCACCACAAGTCATACAAATAACAAAACACCAGAATGTTAGAACTATTTGTTACTTGTCAAGCTATCATTCAGGTAACATAAAAGATTAATATAGCTGACATTCCTTTAATTAGAAACAAAGGAAAATACACAGATGCAAAGACCTGCATGTAAAAAAACTACACAGGAAGGTAAAAATATTACATAAAACCCCAACAAATCACCACCACAAAACAACCACCCCAAGCCCAGTGTCTGCTTAGTGTTTTTTCCTGGCTTTTAAAATCAAACTCTTACACATATATATATATCTGAGGCAGAATAAACACTGATGAGTTGTCTCCTCATGTGAGGGTCAGCTGGATGGTGAATAGTGTTCTTGGTCTTGGAGACTGACACTGAGATAAAACAACTTTTTCTTCCACTGACAGTTACTTGTTGATTTGCAGACAGATCCCCCCTTGATCCTCAGAGATAGCCTTACTCAGATTTTTCTAGTAAATATTCTTTGATCTATTCCCTGGTATATTTACAAATGGTAGCTTTGTTTTTTCATCCCATGAAGATACCACCTTTGCCGTTTTGCAATAAGCACCGCTGGGGCAAATGCTGCAAACAGCTTGGCAGCAAATGGAGCAGGACAACCTCAGCCACCTGGAACATCTGCCATCTCCAGGTCTGTCACACCCTCAAGAGTGACATATCAACCATAGCCACTGTTCTCTGTAATAAGTTAAGCACCACTTGCTTCACCCCTCTTGTCTCACTCTATCCTGGCTTTGCCTCACCTTGAAATTAGAGGCTTTAGGAAGAATGTCATGCAAAGCTTTGTGCCTACATCTGCACAGCTGGTTTGTTTCCCAAAATAAACCTCACTTCATATTTTACAAAATATCACAGATAGAGAAAGGCAGGGAGTTTTGATGTTTAGCCTACCGTACTCATGGAAAAATCCCTTTCTCTGCTTTGCTTTGGTTTTTATTTGCTCATTTTTTAAGCCTGGCTTTCATGTCACAGCTGCAGTGTTCCTTCAGACCTTGTGCCCTGCACCAGCAGTTCCAGCTCCTGAGCTGAGCAGAGAACAGTTCTGGGGTGGGGCTTTCAGCCTCATCAGCGTCCATTCGAATCAATCATTTGTTTTATTTCCATCGATCTCTCGGGTTTGCCACCCTCTGTCTCACTGTGCAAAGGCTCGATCCCATCTGTACCAAGTCCTGGGCAATGTTTGCAGCAGCAGGGGCTGGAGGCAGCATCAGAGGCTGCCTTTGGAGCCTTGCTCTCCCCTTGGGTTTTACAGAGGGTGACAGACTCTGCCTTTAAGGATCCAATGTTTGTTTAGAACACTGATCCTACAGCTGGACGGTTCAGGTAAGCGGGGTCAGAGTCTTGGGCACACAAGAGGTTTTGTCCCACAGAGACCAACTGAACTTCCTGGGATAGCACATAGATGGTGCACTGGGACCTTGGGGTTCATAGTAAGCGTTGCCAGATGATTGTGGGAGGTTGAACTGAAGTGATCTCCTGACTGAGAGCTGCATCTCCCCTGCTGCTGGCAGAAGAGGCAGAGCTGGGACAGGACAGGTCCATTCCTCAGTTCCCCAAAATCCCATGTTTTTCTTCCCGGGGCTGCTGTGGGCGTTGATTCTGTCAGCCAAGAAATGACTTCCATGAAATGTGTACATTTGCTTGTGTCTGGTAGACATGATTGGGTTTTATGAGAGACCTTTTATCCCACTGTATGCACTATGAACATGAGAGTTCCTGTATTTCGGTAAGTGGTGTGAAGTGACAGATGTGCTGTGCAACAAGCTCAAGCAGTGACTTATTTCAGAATGGCGTGTCAGCTACAGAATGAGATCTGTGAACACGTGCGTTGCCTGTGCAAGCTGTCTGACGTTGTGTCTGTGCTGGATCTGCTGCTTTCATTTGCCCACGCCTGCGCCCTTTCTGATTGTGGTAAGTTTGTTTCCTCTTTGATTCTCTTAGGGGCCAGAGAAAGACCCTTCTGATGGAGAATAACCAGGCTGTTTTGTCCGGTTCCATTTCTTTTTCTGTGTCTCCATAGTCTGTAGGTGAGTGTCTCTGGTCTGCCTTTGCCACTTGTCTGCTGCTGTGCTTTCTGCTGCCATTCATGGAAATTAAATTCTGCTGGTTAGCTGCTGTAAGCCTTCCCAGGCACTCTCCTCAAAACAGACAGTTTAAACGTATGCTATTCAAATGCACAAAGGGTGTGGCCATTCTCTGTTTGCGCTTTTTTCTGTTCCATTAATGCTGGTACGTGAAGAGGAGCCACATGTCATCAGTTCAGAGAAGAGCTGTGTTCTGACAGAAATCCACAGAGATAGTTCCAGCATCCAGTGGATCTTTGTAGGCGTGGTACATTCCCAAAGAATCAGTATGGTAACATACAACAGAAGCAGAAGGAATGCTACTGTCTTGTTTACCACGCAAATCCTGGGTGCACATGTAAAAGTAACAGGAGTCCACGGCCCTTGTACTTTATAACAATGCTCCAGCTCTTTGCGTTTTTGTTACTGGAGTCCAGCCCAACTTACTAGGCAACAAAGCCACGGAATTTAGAAATAAAGTTTCAGTTAAGGGTTTCTTTTTGCAGTCATCAATCAGGAAGGCTTACATGGTATCCATAACCTGTAGCTGAAAGTGGCCGGTAATTCTTCCCAAGAGCTCTGCTCTGGAAGAATTTACTTTATTTCCAGACACGGCAGTTTAATTATGTGAAGGTTCCCACACTAACTCCTCAGTGTTTGGCATCTTTTTTTCTCATTTGTCCAGAATTTACCGATACTTTAGCGATCAAGCAGGGGTGGCATCCCATTCTTGAAAAGACAGCTCTGGCAAAACCTGTGGCTAGCAACACATCCCTGACAGAGGTCAACGGTCTTGTCATTGTTACAGGACCAAAGGTGAGTGGAAAATCGACATGCCTGAAACAGATTGCTCTCTGCCAAATGAAGGCACAGATTGGTGGGTAAGAGTGTACAACATCAATCCTCTTCTGCAGCACATTTTTTTCCCTGGTTAAAAATATTTATGAAGTTGAATGATTTAGCTTCCAGAAATAACATTATGTAACCATTTTTTTCCTTTTAGCCCCCTAATGTGTCTCATTCTACCCATTTACAGTATTGCCAGCAGTAACTTGATGTTGAGGTGTATTCCGGAGATAGAATTAAAACAAAGTAAATGTTTTATTTTGTAACTCTCTGAAGCTTACTGTTTATTAACAAAAAAAAATCCAAACCAAACAAAAAAAACCAAAATGAAAACAAAAAACCTCCAAACAAACAAAAAACCATGCAAAGAGGAAAATATACCAAAATTATTTTAATGAAAATTAAATCTTTACCCCTTAGAAGAGCAGGCTAAGTTAATATCGGAAGACATAAAATGAAAGGCAGAGATAAAAATTACATTAAGAAAATCCTGATTTGTGTTTTATATGTTTAGGACTAAAAGCTGCAGAATTGTCCTCCCTACCACCACGCATCGTTTTGGATGTGAAGGAAATCACAAATCAGGTTGCAAAACAAATTTTGGTGTGCGGTAGAAAATTATGATGCTGAATACACAGTTTTTATGCAATTCAAATGTATTTTCAGTTTCTGGAAGGATACAGGATGAGCACTGCCTATGTTTTAATGCAAACAGATTTCATTAGACTGTATTTCTGAAACCACTTCTGAAAGGTGACGCTGAAGGTCACACTGTTGGCTGACAGCGCGAAATGGCCCTTAGGGTAAGGGAACGCTGGATGTAATGTTGGTATGCAAACCAAGAATGCTGAGATCAAAACCAGGCTGGGAAATAGCTAACGCTAGTATTTTTATAATAGAACGTGATTTAGTTCGTATTTTAATGCATGTGTATTTTTAAGAGCAGCACAGGCGGAAGAGCGCTCCGGAGATGATGAAGCAGAGAGCTGCGCACCAGTTAGCAACGAGCTTGGTTCAGACTGCCAGCAATTCTCAGCTGGACCCTGGCAGTTGGCGTGGACATTGGAAAGCTCTGAAGAGAAAGTAGGTAGCCAGTTGTCCCACACCTGGAAAAAATGATGAGCAACAGTAACATGTAACAGAGGCTGCTGCTCTAGTTTTTACGACTGCATGATGATTCTGGTTTTTCCCACAGTGTTAGTGCTGTCTTTTCACGTGGTGTTATATTTTTAATTCATAGTGCAAATTACACTCAGTGATGGAAGATCATATCCTTTATGGGTGTCCCCCCCCCGCTCCCCCAGCATAACTGGAATGAAAGCATTTGCCTTCTATGTGAAACACAATTCATTTGGATGATAAACTGTATAATTTTCATCATTTTAGAGCAGTGCTGAGAGGATAGGGAAGAACTGGGCCAGAGTACTAAGGAACTCAGAATTTCACGTGTGACACAGAAGAAAGCTCAGATTGCAGGAAGGGAAACGTGCCCAAATTGGCTCGAAGCAGCAGTGTTGCTGCCTGTTGTCGTTCAGTTGTGTCTTCTGAAAATGAGACCGTTCTAATCATTGTGCTGTGCTGAACACTTGTCACTTCTCCCAGTGCCAGGAAACAGGTGAGGCTCGAAGCAACTGTAAAGAACTTGGATGTGTGAAAACAGGCTGTTCTCTCTTCTCCAGAGCAAGCAGTTTGATGTCATTGGCAATAAAGGTTCCGAGTTTTCTCATAGTCCTCTTGCTCAGTCTTCAAGTCACTGTAGGATTTCCAAAGAGATGACAGAGAAGCCTCTCATCGTGTGCATTCCGATCACACATTGATACTGGGAGGGGAAGGGAACAGACAGAGGTGAAATTTCCCTGAGAAAAGGTTTGGAGATGAGGGCGCTCCCTGGCAGTACAGGCTGGGATTAGGGCTGAGCAGGACCAAAGCTGGAGCACATCAACCATTCGGCTTTCACCTCATGTTTTGTCAGGGGCTTTATGGAGACGGATGTTAACTGAGGAGTCCCAGGCAGGAGCAGGTGAGTGGCAGTGGGGGGTGGGTGGCGCTGGGAGCCCTCCCGCAGAGGGACCCGAGGGGGCCAGAGCCTGCACGGGGAGAGGTGGGTGTAGAATACACGGAAAATATCAATATAAAAGCACTTACATAGTGCTTTACAGGAATATTTTATTTGCTTTTATTTCATTGGTGGGGTGTTATATAGCTAGTATAAATATGAGCTATAAATAATAGGAAAATGAAAATATAAAAATATCAATATATTTGTAGAATATAACATATTAACAAATACAAGTAACAAATTTCTGTGAAATATATACTGTATAATAATGCAAATAGCATAATATATAAGGAATACATATAAGAATGAGAATAGAAATATGAAGATGCAGTTTAAATGTTTTATTGGTGTTATTTGGTTAGAGGCAGGGTT
The DNA here is from genome assembly GCF_009819885.2 of Catharus ustulatus. Taxonomy (NCBI): domain Eukaryota; kingdom Metazoa; phylum Chordata; class Aves; order Passeriformes; family Turdidae; genus Catharus; species Catharus ustulatus. The sequence goes on along the minus strand of NC_046224.1, from coordinate 75,432,204 downwards.
TTTTATAAGTAATATAATCAAAAATATAAATATACAACAAATATATACAGACTTGTAAAATTAGTAATATAAATATATATGCATATATAAATATAAAATAAAAGTACATATATGTGCAGGATATAACTAATAGGATATATTCTTCTATCCATAATAGATAGATATATAAATTACAGATATAAATATGAAAAATATAAAGAGAAAAATATATTTAAATATTGTTTGAAATAAAGGGGGTTTTTTCTTTCTACTTGGTGAGGGGCAGAGTTTTTAAATAAATAATATTTAAAAATATGAAGATACGAATATGTAATACATAAAGATATAGATATACGTAAAATAGAATTCAATATTAGTAATAGAAAGATTTTCTATATAATAGATAATAGAAATAATATTGTCTATATGTTAGAATAGAACTAATCTATAAATATGTATAGATTGTGAATATAAATAAGAACAAATATATATATATATATTATATTTCAAGGGTTATTTTTGGTTTTATTTGGTTAGAGGCAGAGATGTTTTTAGTTTTGGTCGGCCGTCTTTTGGGGCATTCATTTGGGAGGATTTTTGGAAGGGATTATTAAATTCGTGGCTTTTTTGCCTCCTCTGCCCCGCGAGCCCGGGCTGAGCTGGGCGGCAGTGTCGCCGCCGTGTGGACACAGCGCGGTACTGCAGCCACCCCGCAGCCCAGCCCGGCCGAGCCCAGCGGTGCTGTCGGTGGCCGTTAATTAGCGCGGGTGCAGGCACTGCCCAGCGAGCTCCTGCCCGGCCCCGCGCTCCCGTCCGTGCCCGTGCGATGGCCGGGCCGCCCGCGGGACTCGGCGGCAGGAACACACCGAGCTCTGCGCGTTTAACGCGAGGCGGCTCCGCCTTGTCCCGCGAGCTGGGCCGAGCCGGGAGCCAAGCTGAGCCCCGGGGAATGCAGCTAGGCAACCCGATTGTAGCCGAGTGGAGCCGATGAAAGCCGAAGTGCGGCAGTAGCGAGCGGAGCCGAGTTTAGGCCGAGTCCCGAATGTTGCCGAGGTTACACGAACCCCGCCCGTCTCCACCCAGCGCAGCAGCCGAACCGAGCCGGGTTCAGCCGAACCGAGTCATTCAAACAGCATAAACAAACCCTCAGAGTCTCAGGAGCACGCCCAGCACAGGTAGGCAGCTTTGGCAAGATCTTTGCAGCTGTATTGAAGACATCTTTCCTTGCACAGCAGGGCTGCTTCCCCCACCCAGCGCTGCGCTGTTCTTGGTGTCTGCAGTTATTCTCTGTATCCTGCAGCCCCAGAATCCATAGGTGTCTCCCAGGGCTCTGGAGCAGCGCCGTGTTTGGGTGTTTGGCTTTGGAGTGGGGGAAGTGCATGACCTAAACTGTGGCATATCTGCTCTATTCCAGGAGGCCCGGAAAAGCAAGCTGTTATCCATGAGGAATCCCTTCCTCTTGAAAGTGGAGCTGTCTTTGAGACCTGCAGCCAAGGGTGAGATTTAACTTTATACCATTCTTTGTTGGAATCACCTCTATGAAATCTTAACGTGCTTCAATAGAACCTGCAGATCCCCTAGTGAGGGGCCCCCATCCTAAACCCCCCCGAACCCCCGGGGACACCCAGTGTGATGTAGGGAAATCCGGAGCCCCGGCCAGGACACCGGGACCGCCGTGCCATCCCTGAATCCCACCGCTCCCATCCCGCGGTACTGCCTGCACCCCGCGGGTGTGCGGAGCCCCCGGAGCCCCCAGCGGAGAGCAGCGCCGGGCTCCCCTTCCCCGGGTCCGCACAGCCGCGGAGCTCCTGCCCGCCGCACCCGTGTGGAACGAGCGGGGCTGGAGCACGGCAGGAGCCGCTCGGCTGGGCACGGTTCCACTCGGGCTGCTTCTTCAGCACCGCCGGGTGAGATACTGCCCCCCTCCCTCACAACACAAAAAAGCTCTGTAAGGGCAAAACCTCGTTTATTGAAACTCAGCTGAGAGTTTTCTTCTTTATTTTCAGATCACAGGATCTATTGGGGTCCAATCGACCAAACCAATCTCTGGGTCACAAGTATGCACCTCGCAAGGAGGAGAATCCTGAGCACCAGCAAAGGAACTGCAGCTCCTTCTTTTCTGCTGAAGCTGCTTTACACACCAGCCCCTGCTACGGCTGTAAGGTAGAACTGGCTGGCAGCCAACACAACAGCACCAAACTCTTCCCATAACCCTGATTTTCCTCTCCCTTCCAGGATATACCCAGCAGTTGTAAATTTGCTCTTGCAATGTTTTTGGGTTTTTTTTTTTCAGGAAGAAATGAGCAGGACAGGTCCTGAGGCTGTCCTTGCTGCATGACCAAAATTCTCCTGGAGAGTGGCAGGGGGCATTTCCTGCAGGTGAGTGTTGCTAAAATGATGGTAGCTGCTGAAGCTGGGGCTGCTTTTGTGGCCCAGAGCTGCACAAAGGCCTCTCAGTGTCCCTTGCTCTCTGGCAGCAATGTTCCTTGGTGTTTGTGTGTCTCAGCTGGCAGGGAATGTGGGGTAGGAGGAGGCCGGGAGCCCCTGGAAGGCAACCAGCACCTCTTGTCCTTGGGCTCTGCGGTGTCCTGCCTGTGCCAAACACACCCCAGGGATGGGCGCTGGGGTGCCCGGGCAGCGCTGGCACGGACACAGCTCAAGGGCTGCCTGCGGCTGCTGGGCCAGGGGCTGCTCTGAACATGCACCTGGAGATGCTTCAGCCTGGACAGAAGCCAGGGACACCCTAAGAACACCCCAAAGAACAGCTGGAATTCCCTGGTGATGGCAGCACAGGCTGCCTGCAGAGGGGCTCAGGCAGCAATTCCTGGTTCTGACTTTCCAGAGCTCCCACGCAGCTGCCAGGTATGTCCTGGCCACCCCAAATCCCTTCCCTTCCAGCCTGAGGCCATCACCCAGCAGCAGCATTAAAGCCAAGGCAATCTTCTGTTAGAGATACTAAATCCCAAGCAGCAGCCTGCAGAGATGCCCGAAAATCAAAGGTGTGGGTGGGATGAAGTTTTGTTTGGGTGAAGGTGAGAGTTTTCCAGGGAGCCAGCTGGAAGTGCAGAAGGGATGGAAAGCTTTTGCAGGTGGGTCCCACTGGGGGTGTGCTGAAGGCAGGGATGTGCACCCCTTTCCTGAGGGAAAAGAACTTGCAGAGGTCACTGCTGAGGCCCTGAAAGGAACTGAACTTCTGCATTGGGCTGCCCTGGAATGGGCCGGGAGTGCCTCCAGCCCCTGCCTTCTCCTGCTTGAAAACATCACCTGGAGCCCTTGCTCAGGGGGTTGAATCAGCTGAATTCCAGGCAACTCTGTCCAGTGCCCCCAGGGACATGGGTGGGGCTGGGGGATGAGGGTTTTAAACAATAAACTCTTTGGAATATTCACCTGTCCCTGTCCAGATTCTGCTGAGCTTCCTTGGAATCTCTGCCGGTTCCTGGCACAGCTGGTGTTCAAGGGCAGCTCTGCATGGGAATAACCACAATCCATGAGACACTGTGAGGTTATGATAGTGGGAACTGAGCAGGGAATTTGGGGCTATGGAATAATTCTTGGGAAGTAGCAAAGCTGACAGGGAACCCCAAATCTGAGCACTGCACAGAGAACAATCTTTGTGCTGCCCTGTTAGCTCAAGCCCCTGGGCTGCGAAGTTTTGGGAGTCAAAGGTATGGAATTACACAAATCACAGCAGCTGGGCTGTGATCACCCAGAGGGACAATCCAAGTCCCAAACAATTCCTCCACAATTCACTCTGGGGGAAAACACCCTGTGCCTGCCAGGAGCTCTGACTCTGCTTTTCCTACCAGCTCCTGAGCAGTGTCAGGGCCACCATGAGAGCTTTAAAATCCAGATAAACCCCAAATCCCACACACTGATCAAACCAAATGAAGAATTACACTGTTGTCATCAACAGCTCAAAACTCTGTTATGAATACTGTGACAACAATGTAATGGATTCCCAGGAACCTCACTGATGCTCTTGGTTTCATTTTTATGTATGTTTAATCCCTCATTTGGCAGCTTGTAAAATTTATCCTGGAATTCAGAGGTCAAGCAGAATCAACCTTGGATTGATCTTCACCTCTGCTCCCACTCTGTGCAAACACAACTGGTGCCAAGGTGAGTGAACTCATCACCTCAGCTTTTCCCCTCAAAATATCCCTGCCTTATTTCCCTGTAGATGAACTCAGATCCACTCGCTTCACTTACCTCAGCAATCCCCTCAAAAATGGCACCTCACTGCCCTTGACATCCCCTCACATGTTCCTACACAAACACTGCTCACTATTCAGCCAACTAAAATCGAGAGCAAATGCTGGTTGGGCTTTAAGAACTTGAAATAACTTGGAAGCACAAGAAATCACCTTTTTCTTCTGCTTTGTTTTCTTTCAGATGCTGGACTTGTCTCTGTGGATGTGTGCTGAGCTCTCACTGCAGGGGACTGTGAGGCCTGTATGGCTGTGAGTTTGTGTTCTTCTCCCTAGGGAATCAGAAATTATTATTAATTAGACCACAGAAATGCTTTCTGAAACCTTTCCCCTTTCCTCCTCTTTGCTGGGTACATCTTCTCTTTCTGCCTTTGAATTTAGAGCTGTTCCTGATGTCATTTCCCCTGCCTCACTTCTGTGCAGCTCCTAGCTGGGAAAAACTGGAATAACTTAGCAGGGACAGAGGGGAAGGTTTTCAGTTTCACCCACATCCCAGATTCCCATGGCAGTGACTCCCAGCAGGGAGGAAAAGAGGAACCCTGCATCCTCTGACTTATCCCACAACACAGGCAGGAGCCCTCCAGGCCAGAGCCCTGGTGCTGAAGCCTCTTGGCTTTGGCTGCTCAAACACCACAGATTTTGGCAAAGATGGGAGGAGTGTAATGATTTCTCCTGTGCTGAAAGGGAGGAGGAAAAGAAAATTACAGTAATTTCACGATTATAAGCCACACTGAGTATAAGATGCGCTTCTGGGTTTCAGCAACTTTTCATTCTTTGTCCATACACAAGCCGCACCTGATTATAAGCCGCATGTTACAATACAGAGTGTGATAAAAGGTATCTGTTCTATCACCATCTGTTGAGGGTGGGGACAGTGATCCTTATCTCCATGGCAGATATTCTGCTAATGGGCCATCCATTGAAACCAGGTTGGGCATTGTTCTTTATCTTTTCACAACCCATCCTTCCTCCAGCCAGTCATTTTCTGCTAATGGCCATTGAGTTCCACTGTGTGACTGATAAAATTACTGCATCCCATTGGAAGTTGCTCCAGCCAGGGGGAAGAGCCCAACATTTCTTACCAAGATAAAAACAGAGGTTTTGGGACACTAAGGGAGCCCCTTTCTCCACTGGACTCCAGAGGAAAACCGGATTTCTCCACATCACCACTGGACCTCCAGAGGGAAACTGCACCTTGTACAGGAGCACTGCTCCAACTGAGCCACATCTGTCACTGCAGGAGGATGCAGCCACCATGGAATGGGACTGCTACCAACACCCTGCCTGACGGGGTGTCAGGTTGTACTCTGACTTTGTCAGGGTTTGGAGTTTGTTTCTTTGTAGTACTGTATTTCTATTTTAACTTCCCTAGAAAAGAACTGTTATGCCTAATTCCCATATCTTTGCCTGAAAGCCCCTTGATTTCAAAATTATAATAATTTGGAGGGAGGGGGTTTACATTCTGCATTTCAAAGAGAAGTTCCTGCCTTTCTCAGCAGACACCTGTCCTCCAAACTAAAACAGCAACTTTTTGTTCTTTGTCCATATATAAGCCACACCTGATTATAAGCCGCACTTCTGGTTCAGACCAAAATTTTAGTCAAAATGGTGCGGCTTATAATCGTGAAATTACTGTAAGTCCACTGCAGAAGGCTCCAATTGCTCACTGTGGGGTTTTATCCATCAGGTGACACCAATTCAGAGTGCCCTTTTCCAGCATTTTCATTCCTAACTATTTCAGACATTACATGGAAACAGAACATTGGCACACCAGGGCTAAGAGCAGGGGAAGTGTCGGGGGAGCTGGAGAAGTGAAAGAGCATTTTCTTGTTTAGATTCATCAGTGCTTGGAACTTGGAGAACAGGTGGTGCTGCATGCACCAAGGACAGAATGCCCATGCCTTGGTTGTTCTCCTTTGCTCGTAACCCTTGGCTTCAGCCCCTCTCAAAAGGAGCAGAGAATTCCCCCAGGATAAGAGGGACTCTGGTCCCACTCCAGGGATGTGTCCAGTAAAGGAGGGGAGTTGTTGAGAGGGCCTGACCACAAAAACCAAACCCCACAAACACTGCAATGAACTCCATGAGCTGCAACACCAAGTGTTCACAGCAGGCAGAAGCAGGAGGTGCAAGCAGGACCAAGAAGTACCACTGCACTTGGTGTTTGTGCTTACCTGTGTTTTTGTTCTGCTTCCCTTTACAGCTGCTCTTCTGCCAAGGTTAGTTCCATTTTCAGAAGCCTGTGTCCCATGTAGTCAAGGCTGGAAATCCTCACTTAGGATTTCCAGGTGACATCTGGATTTGCCAGGAAGTGGATGCACATGACCATTTCTGTGACAGGTCAGTCAGAAATCATGGAATCAGAAACTTGCTCCTCACTGCCCCACTTGGAAATACATTAAAAAGCAAAAAAAACCCCAACCACCACAGAACAACCCATAAAAGACAGAGCTAAGTGCAGCTTCATCTTAATATTCTGCCCAGTGATGGAGAGAAAGGAGGAAAGCTGTTTTTGCTGTTCTTGCAGTTCTGCACCAAGTAGTTTGGAACAGCCAATACTGCCCTCACCTGCAGCTGTGGCAGCTTCCCTCCTTCCTTCAGCCTTGCCCTGACTTCTGAGGGGCCAGAGGCACCCACACACAACCCAAAAAGGATCAGCACTCACCCCCACTGCTAGTGCAGACATCTTCATGGTCCATCTTTGGCCAAACAAACCCCAGGATGTTTTTGCTTTCCTGACAGACTTGGCCAATTACATTTACATTTATCAAGACTACAGACCCTGTATGGCTCTGGGGTCAGAGCCCCCTCTGGCACAGGAACCTGAGAGAAAATTTGAGGGAAGAATCCAGGAGCAAATTGCAATCCCAGCTATGCAATGAAGGCCTACTTCTGGCAGGTTCCTTGTGGCTTTTGGGGCACGAGAAAAGCCTTTAAATCATAAAACCATTATTGTAAACTCCACATCGAACACTTGGCTTGATAGCACTTAATGTTACAGACACAGAAGTGTTTTGAGATTTGGCATTTCCACACAAACACATTAAAAGAATTAAGTGTGGAGTCCTTCAGCTCAGTTCCTCCAATCTTATTTTGGTGGTGTCACTTGACATACCAAAATAGTAATACTTAAAAACATGAAAAGCTATTTGCCCGCCCTCCTTCTCAAGTTTCCAGTTTAAGTGTCCTTTTAAGAGCAGGTTGAAGAACAAGAAGAAAAGCCCAAGACCTACTATCGGCTAGTGCACCCATCACCCATTTTCCATAGATTTTCATTCTATAACAAAATAAATTTGTATGTGTAAGAACCCTTCCAGTAGGAGCAGGTGTTGAGCCCACACCTTGTAGGCCAAGGATCAGAGGAGGAGTGGCACAGAGGGATCCAAAAGTGCCCAAGAGAGGTCCAAGTTCACTGTGTTTGGGCAGGATTATTTGAAACCAAAGCACTCTGCAGCTGCGCCAAGTCTGGAGTTCACAGAAACAAAACCATCTCCCCTCCTGGCTCGTTTTCTGCCTTCTCTCATGGAGGGAGAATCACATCATGCAATGACAATAGATAAGATGGTAACACCAGTCCCGTGCCCCCAGGATTGCTGGTACCAGGGTTCATTCCCTCCTCTGGCTGACAGAACTTAAACCCAGGTGTTGTGGGATTTAAGGAGCAAAGCCCAGCTTTGCTGCTTGCTGTTCCACTCCCTCCCATGTTTGCAGAGCAGGAAGATTGCTGGGTTCCATATCACATCCCAAAGCAGCAGCCGTGGGAGTACTGCTGGAAGCCAGGACACCCTCCCCTTCTCAGACACCAACCTGACTCATAAGCCTCACTCTCCTCCAGGGGCAGAAAAACCACAAACCAGTAAAAAATGGGTATTTTACACCACCCAGGACCCATTTCAGAGGTCAAATATCCCACACTGTGTTCCTGAGCATTCCCAAGGCTTTTTGACAAGGAAGCAAAACTTCACACATGAAGGAGCATTTAGCTTGTAACAACATCTTCCATAAAACTTCCCACACGAAAGCTCAGAGGTTTGTAACATCCTCGGTAGCACATAGCATATAAAGTATCAGGTCCCGGTACAAGGGCCACAGCAGAACCTCCTGCACAAAGGGCCATTTCCCTTGTAACAACATCCTCAGTAAAACGTCCCAGATGAAGGACCAGGTCCAGTGTGACACCAGCCTCTGTGCAGCAATAAGCACAGCCTTTATCTGCAGCTCACAGGATCAACGCCTGCAGCAGTCCCGGGAAGAAAAACACGGGATTTTGGAGAATCAGGGAATGGAGGAGCTGTGCTGTCCCAGCTCTGCCTCTTCTGCCAGCAGCAAGGGGAGATGCAGCTCTCAGTCAGGAGATCACTTCAGTTCAACCTCCCAGAATCATCTGGCAATGCTTACTATGAACCCCAAGGTCCCAGTGCACCATCTATGTGCTATCCCAGGAAGTTCAGTTGGTCTCTGTGGGACAAAACCTCTTGTGGGCCCAAGACTCTGACCCCGCTTACCTGAACCGTCCAGCTGTAGGATCAGTGTTCTAAACAAACATTGGATCCTTAAAGGCAGAGTCTGTCACCCTCTGTAAAACCCAAGGGGAGAGCAAGGCTCCAAAGGCAGCCTCTGATGCTGCCTCCAGCCCCTGCTGCTGCAAACATTGCCCAGGACTTGGTACAGATGGGATTGAGCCTTTGCACAGCTCCACAAACCCAAGAGACTGATGGAAATAAACCAAATGATTGATTTAAAAGGACACTGATGAGGCTGAAAGCTCCACTCCAGCAGCTGGAACTGCTGGTGCAGGGCACCAGGTCTGAAGGATCGCTGCGGCTCTGCCATTGAAGCCAGCAAAAACAATGACCAAATAGAAACAGAACCTTACCTAGTTCGATGTCCCCATCTCTGGCTCCTCCTCACGGGGGTTCCCTGCTCCAGGGAGGAATGTGCACACAGCTCCCGAGACCTGGGCTAAGACGCTGTCCCTACCAGCAGAGGACAAGGGGTTAACAAAGCTTCTGGACACATTCTGGCCTCAGAGTGGTTAGACAAAACATCCATCAACGTGGATCTTTAATAAGGACAGCTTGTACCGAGGCTTGCAATAGACTTTTGTGTGCTATTTCCTCAAAGTCTCTGTTTCAATACGCTTTGATATTAGAAGTGCTTAAACAAGATTTACCGTGAGCTCTGCACCCTGCCATGCTCCAAGCCCTAAGGAAGAGCGAGATATCCTCACACTCATCCAGGCTGAGGCAGCTCTCGTGTAGGGAGGGAGCTGCAGACAAACATTTCAGAATCACCCCTGCCCTGAGAGTGTCCAGACCTGGGAAAAAGCTGTTCCCACCACCCTCCTGGGATTCCCTCCCTGCCACTTTGCTTCCAGCTTAGGAAGGTTTCTCTTGGGGGCATTTCAGCATCACAAAGGGCTTTTCCAACCTCAAGCCTTCCACGGGATGCCCAGTGAGTGACCCAGCAGCATGCACACATTATCCTGCCATGAGCCAGAGCACTCCAGGGCACCCTCGGAACGGTGCAGAGAGCAGGACAAAGACACAGCTGCACCACTGATCCTGCTGCGTGCTTTCCCAGTGGGGCACGAACAGCACTTCCTCCTGATCCCAAGAGCTCCAAGGAAAAGAAATCACTATTAAGGTGCCACTGAAGACACCAATACTCCTGCCCCAGAACCACAGCCCAGCAGCTTTCTGTGGGAGAGGGAATTATTTGTGTAGCTCAGAAGCTAAAGCATTCCCTCAGGAACATGAAGGTTCCCGTGTCCATTTCGTGGTCCCATTTGTCATTTAAGCATTTTTCCAAGACAGGTTAAATCAGAATGAGGCGACTCGGTGCCAGCACAGCATTAGAGAGGGGACAGCAGGAGAGACTCACCAGGCAATATTCCCTGCAGACGCTCCATTGCCAGCGCTCCAGCTGCAGTATCCTCATTGCTCAGTGCTCTTTCCAGGACTCCCATGGGGAAAAGGATGGCTCTTTCCAGATGCAAATCCCCAAGGAACTATCGCTCCCAATCACTGCTCCTCTCCCCCCTGCTCCATCCTTTACCCCTTTTCCAGCCACGGCCACACCCAGGACACAAAAGGAGGCTCCCAGGTGCCTCCAGAGACCCAAATCATTCCAGCTGGGTCAGGAAATAAATATAAATGAACTCGTCCCTTTTGGGGTAAAAAATTGTCTTTGTCCCCATTCCCTCTTCTGTCTCCTGTTCCTGTTTCCTAAGGTAAAATACACAGGTGGGCTCAGGGGGAAAATGCAAAAAAACCCCAAAGAACAGCAACAAAAAAAAACTTATTGGAAAGTTCAAGCCCAAAGAAAATTTGTTTCGCCATCGGTTTCCATCAGGACTGTTCAGTTTTCCCCACTGAGCCTCGGCCGCAGCCACAGCACCAGCTTCTCTCTGCGACCCACAGGGGTGGCACAGGGACACCCGTCCCGCTGCTTCCCGGAAAACGGGGCTCGGCCCGTCCCACAAACGTTTCCATGGCAGCTGGGAACGCGGCAGGAGCTTTGTTTCGAGAGCCTCAGGGACAAGCTCGTCCCCCGCAGCAGCTGGCCCCCAGTATCAGCGCTCCAAGCGCGCACATCCCTGTGGATCCCGGCCCAGCTGGCCCCCAGTACCAGCGCTCCAAGCGCGCACATCCCTGTGGATCCCGCCCGGCCCAGCTGGGCCCTGCGCAGCCCGCTCTGCCCTCCGGTCACTCACCTGCAGCCACCGCTCGCTGGTTCCGGGCGCCGCCGCCCGAGCCAAGGGGATTTCGCCCATGCCACGCTCAGGACAGGTCGCTCCTGGCGGCCGCAGGACAGCGAGCGCCGCGTTCTGCGCGGCGGGGCGCGCTCGGGCGGACACGGCGTGGGCAGGGCCGGAACCGCAGGCGGCCCGGACCCCGCCCCTGCGGCACCCGCCGTGCCCGCTCTTTCCGGTCTGTCGCTGCCGCCCTCTGCGGAGGTGCCGTCACCGTGCTGCTCATTGTCCCCGAAACACCCGGTGCTCCACGGAGCTGATGGGCCGGGGCATCCTCACCTCGCCCCGGATCTGAACATGTCACAAGCACATCGCTCACCCTCCTGACACTGCTGTCCCAGGGATTTTCCTTTTCCCAGGGTCCAGAACTCATCAAAACAAGTGAGAAAATGCTGTCGGCATACGCAGCTGCGCAGCTCATGGAAAGGTCCTGTTAAAAAAGAACTGTACTGTGATATTGGCTTTCACATTATATATTAGTTTCTGCATTGATCATAAGTATTTAGATACAGTATCATATATACCTCTAATTAGCTGTTAGTATAATGTAATCTGCCAGTTTAAGTATATACTGCCTAGCTTATAGAAATAGTAGTGTGGTGAATATACAGTGTTATTTGCCTTAGCTACACACTGGGTGTTAAATACCTCTATGTGACCAAAACAAATGGTGTAAGGCGATCTTGTTCCCCCCCTTCTCCGCTGACTGAGTTCTCCAAGTGATAACTGTGACACAAACAAGAGCACTGGAGGACAATTAGAAAATACCAGGGTAAATTTAAAGAGGACATAGTAAATCCTTATCAGAGGATGTAAAACAGCAGGATGAAGACAGAAGGAGGAATAAAAAATATTAACCTGACACACAGGATGTCATGCAGATAAGCCAGAGTATGAAGAGCCCAAGCAGAAGAATTTCTGGAGCATCAAACAGTTCACAAGAATGTTTGAGTAACGTATGGACTGCATGAATATGCAGGCACCTATATGGGGACTACTGGTGTGCTCTCTGGCTGTTTGCCAGGAGAACCCCAGCACTGGACATCTGTCTCATATTTTATTCCCTACTAATATATATTTTTTTAAATTCTGTAGTGTCATTCTGTTTTCCACAGTCCTCGCTGGACAAGTGACACAAATGGCACAGGAAGCATTTTAGCCAAACCAAGTGGCAAAAAACCACATTTGGGGCAGAGAGAGGCTGAACCCCTGTAAGGAAATCCACTGAAACAAACAAAGTGATGGAAATCCAGGGTTTGGCTGTGTCCACCACCTTCTGGTATGCAATGTTATTTTATTATCCCAAATAGTCATAGACCAGAACAAAAAAAGATTTTAAATCCTATGCTTATCAAGTCTAAGTGCAGATGGGATGAAATTAGAGAAAATCTGCCTGTAGCCACTTGTAAATTACTTTCCAATCATTGAATAATTATTTTCGTAATGCTGGCCTTGAACTACAGAGTGTGAACTCACCAATGTGGGCTGCTTGGGTTTGTTGCAACGTTGCCTTCAAACAGAGAAAGGTTATCTTGGGCACCCCAAATTAAATGAGAAAGAAAAAAAGAAAAGTGTCACAGGAAGGACAGGACAGTGACTGCTGAAGCACCTGGTCAGCAGGGAAATGTACAGATTTAAGTAAGATATAGACTGTATTCACTGTTTTTGTGATTAATGGCTCCAGGTCCAAACTCGAGAAACCCCCATTTCCTCTGTCACCTGTGCATCCTTGTTGTGTTTCCTCGAATGTCTTGTAATACTTTGGAATACATTCTTCCCCTGCTCTTCCCTGTATTTTTCAGAAATGGTTCATTTAGACAGCACAGCACTCACAGAGAACCAACCCCGCAAGAGTCACAGCATGATTCCACTCATCCCAAAATCCTGGACAATGGCATCAGGTCCGTGTCCTATCCCAGAGTTGTCTTCCAGCAGTTTTCAGTCCCACTGTGGCAAGACAAGAGAAATGAAAAGGATTCAAGTCTTGAACATCAGATTGTGGCAAAAATGGGTTCTTTTAGGAAGAGTGGACATACACAGGGGATTGGAGAACCTGCTTGGCAACACCTCTTTTCCACATGGGCTGTGCAAGCAATTACTTAATATTCCAATACTTCCACTTGGAGGCACACCCTGCTGTTTCACAGAACTTTCATTTGCAGCTGGCAGGCAACTGTCATTTAATTCCTACCTCTTAACCTGGAATTAGTTTTATTTCTGCCCTCTGTACTGTCTTGTCCTTAACCATTTTCCTAGGCAGGATTATAAACTGTACTTGGAATTAACACACTTGCTCCAACCTGAGGAACTCCAATCAACACCTTGGCCTTGGCTTTCTGAATTCACATCCCAGTGACGTGACTTCGGGCAGTCTAAAGTTTTACAATTTGATTTACTCCACACAATTTCTAAGCAACATGTTCTGCACATTCCTTTCCTCCCTCACAAGTATTTTTTACCTGCCTAAGACAAAGGTGGCTGAGGTAAGTCACAGATTCCAGGTAAAAACCACCAACTACTGCAGGAGGACAATGAACTGTGCACAGATTTTATTCACAGCTCTGTAATGTGAGCTCTAAGACTGAACACAACTCAGCCAGAAAGGACCAGGCAGTTGGCTGCTGTGCCCTGGTGGGGCTGGGCTGGACCCAAACTGCATCCCTGGGGAGGCCATGAGCCCAACCCTGCAGCCTGTCACCGAGCACTTCTCAGTTCCCTGTCAAACAAAAAACACAGGAAAACGCACAATCATTTCTTCCAACTACAAAAACCACTGCAATGCCTTTCAGGAGCCAGAATGTTTAGTCGGTTCTTATTTGCCATTCTCGAGGTATTTCAGCGATAAATTCCCTGACATTGCTAAGAGCTGAGCAGCTCCTAAGTGGGAGGGTTACCAGTTATATTTTTCTAACAGTAGCTCAAAACTTAAGCAGTTTCAGCATCCACCAGCCTGAAGCCAGTGGATTTCAGGCATCTTGCATGGATTTTTTATAACTGAAATGAAAATTCCCCCTGCAGTCTTAAATACATAGCTATCTTCTGCCACTTGACTCTACTGAAAAGCTTTCTGCTAATATATACCATATTTCTCTAACAGAGGGAAAATTATATTCTTAATTTGCACATTATCTATCACCACATTGGTTATTGCAGTATTTTTCTACGCCAGCCTCTCGGTACCAGGTCATACATCAGCAGGATTTCAAGACTTGGGCTTTTCAGGGGATTTTTTTGCCCAAGTTCCAAGTCAGATGCAGCATGTGCTGTTCTGGTGCATCTCCTCAGGGGATTGCAGCCCGTGCCCCAGCACTGCAGGAGCGGGGGCAGTTGAAGCTGCTCCTTCCCCACCGTGCCCTCTGCGAGGCTGAAGCACTGCTCAGTCCTGGCCCCCGGGAAGCATAGCAAGATGCCCTTTGGCAGCCCAGGCCTTCCCGAGGGGCCATTCCCGGGGGGATCCAAGGGGCCATCCCATCAGACTGCAGTCTCTGCTTTTTTAACACTTCCACTGCCAAGGTGCTGCCGTATCAGGTTGCTCTCTCTTGGGTACCTGAGAGGGAGAATGCATTGAAATTACCTCTGCAAACCTTCAACCAAACTGCAACCAGCAGGGCAAATGGCAATGAAAACTTTCCCAAGGCAGGCAAGTTTAATATCTTCTAAACATTTCCTGGACACTGATTCGACATGATTATCAGCCCATCATCCAGTAACAAATCGATGGCTGCTGCAGCCTCTTAGTGCTCTTGGACTCAGAGGCTCACAAATATGGGAGTCCCTCTGGCTTGTACCTGTGGGGCATTCTGAGCTACTGCCAGGGGGATCTATCCTGTCATTGACCTCAAGTTCAACAGGGACATCTGGCACTGATGTGGCTTAAATGCTACAGAACAGAAATAGTACATTGTGTACACTGCATTTATCCTTTCCAAGGGAAAACACAGCAGCAAGTACAAACTGAGCCAGTTGAAGGCTCAGAAAGCAAACAGGAAACAAAATAAAGAGAAGTTACCCTCAGGGACCTCCTCTGTGCGTAATCAGTATTAATTCTGGAAGCTTTAAGAGCAAAAGGATAGGGAAAGGATTGTAAACCCTCCCAATCCTGTCAGCCTTCCATCACAGTGCTCTACCTGCACTCTGCATACCTGTATGTTCTCCTCATGAGCCTGGCTACAGTTGTGCAGATTGCCCTGGACTCTGGGACACCTCATTTTGTGTCTGTTTACCTTGACTTTGTCTGTTGAATCTCCTGCTTCTCCTCTTCGTTTACTCTGTGCAGAATCGACTCCAAAAAGGGAATATGAAATGAAATGTACTGAGCAACCCAACAAGGAGGATACAAGAAAGGCACTACCACTTCTGGGCATTGAAAAAACTCCAACTCTAAGAAGTGAGGATATACGTACATCACTCTGATCTCTTCCACGTCCCCATCCATGAGAAAGAACTTGGCAATCTTCTCAGAGGGCTCCTGCAGCAGCCTGTGCAGCAAGAGAACATCTCCACTCCTCAGCTACTTCTTTTCTGCAATTTGTAAGCAATGTCACAGGACATGGAACACCCCACAGGGGCTCTGTCTACCACCTGCGGTCCTGAGCCTTTTCTCCTGACACACATCCCACGTGACTCAAGTGTGATCACCAGATACCTTACAGGTCCCTAATATTGTGCCATTTCAAGCACCTTCTCCTCAGTTCCCTCCTATTCTCTCAGATGTTCCCACTAATAAAGATCAAATCTCCCTTTTCCTGAAAAAGGAAGAGTAAACTGCTATGGAAGTAAACTTCTTCCACTGAACAATGAGTACTTTGAACTCAGCATATGCAATCCAAAGCTGTCATCTGAAAGGGCCCACAAGACAATCAGAGCTTTTCCTCTCCAGAGGAGACATCTCTGAAGGGTCCCTTACAGGCCCAAATGCCACACCCCACACACAGTGCCCAAACAAGACAGAAGTCTGGGACGAGTCCTGTTACTCCAAGGGACACATTCCACACACACAGAGAATGATTAGATATTAAGTGATCAGGCAGCAGTGGCTGCCTTACCTCCAGATGCATGGATAACATAAAGTGCGAATTCATTCAACTAACTGAGGCTGCTCAGCTAATCCTAATACCTCCTGCTGTTTTATTAGCATCTGTAACAGGTGAAGACAGCATCAGCAAAAACCCAACCAAACCAAACCAAAACCAAACAAACAAAATACCCCCCAGTTTAAATAGACTTCTTAAAAGGCACATCCTGTTTTTCAGCATATATGCATAAAACCCCACAAACCTGGGGTTTATATGAACCATTCTGAGCAAACGCTCCCCAGATCATGCTTGAAAGGCTGCATCACACATGCACTTCAGCACCAACACTTCATTTTCCTTTGAAGATAGGTAGTAATAGAGGAAAAAACAAACTAGGTAGCTAATTTGGAAATGTTTTCATCTTAAAGTTCACCAAACTAAACATAAAAGCTATTTTCAAGAGCTTTTAAAAATCTTTAAAACCTTAGGGTTCCTGACAGCAAGAAGGAGCCACAAATAATAGACATAAAGTGGCAAAGGCAAAATTCTGAAGGTTGTTGGGCAGGAATCAACAAAAGACACAAAAGGAAACTTGCAAAACAAAACTAAGAAGAAATACACAAGAAGAAATTGCTTGCTTGCTCTTGTAATTTTAGGGGGCCATCTAGAGTTCAGTACCTGTTATTTGAAGTATCTACTGTGTTAAAGTAAGAATTTCTGTATCTCAGTAGAGTTTTAAAATTAAGTAAGCAGTTCTTCAGGATTAACCATTTCCCTTCTTATTAAGTTTTATGCTTTTAGCTCTCATACTTTAGCTGAAATCGTAATTCTCATAGCTGAAACATCTGGCACACCTGGTTTAAAAAGAAAAGTTGTATTTATGCAGTTCTTAAAAGGGCATGAAAGGAAAAAACAGAGCTACAAAGCTAAGTTTGACATATAAGTACTCTACACATCAAGAGAGTACAAAGATACACTTCTGCCACGGAAAACTTGTGCTAATGCAGCAGCCAAGCACTACATATTCCACAATTAGAAATGTCTGTTCTATGAGCAAGGTCTTGGAAGTTCTCACAGGAATTCCTCTTGAGAGGAGCAATTGAACACAATAGAATTCGGCAAACAGAAGGCTAATGATTTTCCTAGCTTTGACCTCACAACACCTGTACTGTTTCATTTTCAGACGTGCTGAAGGCCTTCCCTCTGTCAATCAGAACAAGGCCAGCTCCCACTAGAACCCACCTGGGAGAAGTTCACCTGCCCTTCCCAGGAAGGTGGCACTACTTTCCCAGGCCAGTGCCCAGCAGGAGCTCCATGGGGTTCCCACCTCCAAGCCCAAGAAGGCCTGCACACTGTTGGTCCTATCCAGACAGTCCAAGCAGTTGGTCCTGACAGTGATATTTAAGAAAAATATCAGTACCTAAAGAATACAGGGAATTACATGGAAATAAAATAGAGGGAATTAAAGAAAAATGACACTGCTAAATATTCAATGCAAAACTATGCCTGTGTAGCAGAGAAAGAATACAGTAATTTCACGAATACAAGCCGCACTGACTATAAGCTGCATCGCCGGGTGTTGGCAAACATTTCGGTTTTTGTCCATACACAAGCCGCACCCAATTATAAGCCACTCCGTCCGTTCGCAGCGAGGACCCGCGTGCAACAAAGTTGCCAAATAGTAACAGAATCACGGCAGGGCGGGGTTTACTGGCTCGGCTCGGGCCGTGAGGGCTCAGGGCTGCTGACGGGGCCAGGTGGCCCAGCTCGGCGCTGCCACTCGGTGGGGCCGCTCGGGGCCGGCCACTGCTGCTGCTGGGCTCTCTCGTCCCGGCCCGGCGCCGCAGTGGCGGGGGGCACAGAGCCTGCCGGCACCCGCGGCGGTGGTGGGAGTCGGGGAATGAGCCCCCCTGCTCCTGCGGCAGTGGCACGTGGGGACAGGAGCCCCCCGCCTCTCCCCGAACTGCGGGGCCAGCAGGAGGGAGCTCCCCCATCTCTCCCCCGCCCCCCGTGTTGCCAGCACGGAGCCAGGCTCCACCCGCCATGCAACACAGTAACCAATTTGTAACAATTGCGTAAATGCTGGGTTTTACTGCCAGGTGCTGGACTTTGCAGTTTGCGCTGACTCGGTTTGCACTTCTGGGGTTAAAAATGTCAGAAAATTATTCACATATTAGCCGCTCCTGAGTGTAAGCCGCATTTCTGGTATGGGAGCAAAATTTTGGTCAAAACGGTGCAGCTTGTAATCGTGAAATTACTGTAAGCAGTTTCCTGATTCAGGTTACTAGGAACAACACTCAGTGACTACTCCCAGCTGAGTATGAACATTTGCTATGATGTAACCTACCAATTAGAATTCCAAGGACAGTGCTTTGCAGATTAAAATGAGCTATCACTAAGTAGAGAATCCAAGAGGAGAGAGCCTTTCAGGCTTCCTTCAGGTCTGGCTTCCTCTGCTTGGCAACAACAACAACTTGAACATGGGTTTTAATTTTTAGGGCAGGACATTTATCCAGGGGCCCGCAGTGTATCCTGGCATGAGAAGTGACTCACTGCTCTTTCTGAGCATAACCTTCAGGAATAAATAATTTTTCATCTGCTGGCCCTTAAGTAGCTCAAGCATGCCCCATAATTACAGTAATTTCATGATGATAAGCCGCACCATTTTGACTAAAATTTTGGTCCAAACCTGAAGTGCGGCTTATAATCAAGTGCGGCTTATATATGGACAAAGAACAAAAAGTTGCTGTTTTAGTTTGGAGGACAGGTGTCTGCTGAGAAAGGCAGGAGCTTCTCTTTGAAAGGGAGAATGTAAATCCCCTCCCTCCAAATTATTATGATTTTGAAATCAAGGGGCTTTCAGGCAAAAATATGGGAATTAGGAATAACAGTTCTTTTCTAGAGAAGTTAAAATAGAAATACAGTACTACAAAGAAACAAACCCCAAACCCTGACAAAGTCAGAGTACAACCTGACACCCTGTCAGGCAGGGTGTTGGTAGCAGTCCCATTCAATGGTGGCTGCATCCTCCTGCAGTGACAGATGTGATTCAGTTGGAGCAGTGCTCCTGTACAAGGTGCAGTTTCCCTCTGGAGGTCCAGTGGTGATGTGGAGAAATCCGGTTTTCCCCTGGAGTCCAGTGGAGAAAGGGGCTCCCTTAGTGTCCCAAAACCTCTGTTTTTATCTTGGTAAGAAATGTTGGGCTCTTCCCCCTGGCTGGAGCAACTTCCAATGGGATGCAGTAATTTTATCAGTCCCACAGTGGGACTCAATGGGCCATTAGCAGAAAATGACTGGCTGGAGGAAGGATGGGTTGTGAAAAGATAAAGAACAATGCGCCATCTGGTTTCAATGGATGGTCCATTAGCAGAATATCTCCCGCGGAGATAAGGATCACTGTCCCCACCCTCTACAGATGGTGATAGAACAGATACCTTTTATCACACCCTGTATTGTAACATGCGGCTTATAATCAGGTGCAGTTTATGTATGGACAAAGAACGAAAAGTTGCTGGCACCTGGAAGTGCAGTTTATAATCAGTGCGGCTTATAATTGTGAAATTACTGTACTAAGCACAGGCTCAAACAACCTGTTCCACAAACCTTCAGAACATTTTATGGCTTGCACTAAACCTGGTTGCTACCTTTACGACTGGACAGTTATTCCCAATCCACACTACAGAGCCTTATGGATACTGCTACCAAAGTCAAGGAGATTACTTAAATGCAGAGTAACAAGAAACTGCACAAGGAAAGGGAAGGGAAGGGAAGGGAAGGGAAGGGAAGGGAAGGGAAGGGAAGGGAAGGGAAGGGAAGGGAAGGGAAGGGAAGGGAAGGGAAGGGAAGGGAAGGGAAGGGAAGGGAAGGGAAGGGAAGGGAAGGGAAGGGAAGGGAAGGGAAGGGAAGGGAAGGGAAGGGAAGGGAAGGGAAGGAAAGGAAAGGAAAGGAAAGGAAAGGAAAGGAAAGGAAAGGAAAGGAAAGGAAAGGAAAGGAAAGGAAAGGAAAGGAAAGGAAAGGAAAGGAAAGGAAAGGAAAGGAAAGGAAAGGAAAGGAAAGGAAAGGAAAGGAAAGGAAAGGAAAGGAAAGGAAAGGAAAGGAAAGGATTTCAAAAATAGCAGAAAAGTTCCCACTGTTCACCTGGACCATCACAGAGCTGCAGCAACCAAGTCAGTCACTGACAGGCCTCTAGCAGGTGCTGGCTACAGAGAAAACTACTTCCATGGAAGGAAAGCTTTCTACAAAAGTACCAAAAACAAGCTCAGAAATGCTGTACAACCAGGTGCTTTGACTTCCCAAAGAACACAAACATATTTTATAATTTTACACATTGTAAAACCCTATGTATAGGCCTTACGGTTCTCTTCTGCACTTCTCAGTTTAGTGTCCTCCACCAAAAAATAAAGGGGAAGGGTCCAAAAATTTAGGGAAATCTCTCATGCACTTTTCACTTAAAACATGCAAAAATAACTTTGCAATGCAAGACACCTTGCTGCAACTATTACTCACTTTATCACAAGACAAATCAATACAGAGTCTCAAGATAGGTTAAAAAATACAGGGACAAAATAAAGCTAGAAATCAAAAAGCTACCAAAAAAGACTCAAAATTATATAAAACCAAATGATGATATAACATTTAAGAATACAGAATCTATTGCTATGAAATGCAACACAGAGAATTAGCTCATCAATGAGGTATCACGTGTTCGAAATAGGCTTGTTCAGAACCCAAGAAACAAGATGATGTTGCAAAAGAAAATTTAGTGGACATGAAAATATAGATGCATAAATGTAATTAAATGCATAAAATTCTTTCTCAACAGATGAAGGTAAGAAAACATCTCTTTCCTCATTTAAATCAGAAGCCTCACCAACAGCAGACAGAAAACCAGAAGCGTTGCTCCTTTACATTCCACAAAGAAATGGTTCACACAACGTCTGTGACAAGCCTGGCACCTTTCTAACACAGTAGTTATCAAGACAGATCGACTTACAGAGGACAGCCACAGCTCCAGACTCAAACATGAGGCATTCTTCTCTGTTCCTGGTTTGCACCACCACGCTGAAGGGCGGCTCCAGCTTGTGACAGACACGGCATCCTTCACTGAAAGCCATTTTGCCTCAAATGCTGGCAGCCCTATCCAGCACAAGATGATGTTCGTGAAACCTCCCTGTGCTTCCAGACACCTCCTGCAAAGCAGCTGTGACCCACGTCCTTTCCTAGGGATTTTACACATTCAACGAAAACAAACAAATCCCCCTGCTCCCTCTTTCTGCCTCATGAGACTTAGTTTATGTCTGTCCAAACAAATATAGGGATTACCTAAAGATGACCTAAGAGTGTCCCAAAACCAGAACTACCCAGATAAACACCTTTCAAAAGAAGGACTCCTTTGAGAAGCTTCTTTGAGACAACTAGAATTTTACGGAATCCCAGACTGGTTTGTGTTGGAAGGGACCTTAAAATTCATCCAGTTCCACTCCCTGCCATGGGCAGGGACACCTTCTACTATCCCAGGCTGCTCCAAGCCCCATCCAGCCTGGCCTCAGACACTTCCAGGGATTCAGCCACAGCTGCTCTGGGCACCCTGTGCTAGGGCCTGCCCACCTTCTCAGGGAACATGGCTACATTTCATCCTTCTGTCTTCTAGCTTAAAGAAATTTCTCTCTCGACACTTAATAAACAGGATTTCTTCTTAGGGAAATTAAAAAAAAAAAAAAGGTTTTCCATTTACCAGCAATACGGAATAGCAGCAACCACCACAATGGTAAACTAGCGCCAAAAGCAGAGGGGCAGCCTTCAATTTTTACACCTATTTTACTAATTTTGACCTTGTAAAAAGGACAGTATATTTTAAACACTGAAGCAGTCAAGACACTTGAAAGGATCGTACAAAAATGTCAACCTATTTCCGGCTTTCTTTCCCTCCCTTTTTTAAACAAAAGCAGGGTTTGGTTCGGATTTGAACCCTGCCCTGCGGAGGCTGAAGCATCCCCGTTAGCCACACACGACTGAGATCTTTACAAATCCCCCAAAGCCCTCCCACTGCAGCAAGCCATAAACAAGTGTGGGGTCCGGCAGCCCCACGCCAGCCCCAAGCCCCGCTGCGGGATTCCCACGAGCAGCAAAAGCCAAGGGACAGGCTCGGGAACAGCGGTGCGGACCGAGCCACCTCTGAGCCAGCGCACTGGGCCAAGGCTGCGATGCTCACAGCGCCTCGGGTCGGCTGGGAGCCGCCTAAAGCCGGGGTCTTCCCGACAGCAGTCACGGAACAGACCCGTGCAACATCCCGAGCTGGAAGTGACCCACAGGGACCATCCAGCGCAACCCCTGTCCCTGCACAGACACCCCAACAATCCCTCCCCGTGCATCCCTGCGAGCGGTGCCCAAACACTCCTGGAGCTCGGGCACCTCGGGGCCGTGCCCGTTCCCTGGGCAGAGCCTGGCCCCCCCTGGGGGAAGAACCTTTCTGATACCAGCCTAAGCCTCGCTTGACAGAGCTGCAGCCCTTCCCTGGCACCCACCACTGGTCACAGGGAACCGAGGCTAGAGTCAGGAGGAAGTGTCAGAGCCCTTAAGAGTTCTCATCTCCATGTCTTCTCCAGCCGAACAAACCTGGTACCCTCACCTGGTACGGGCTCTGCCTCTAGCGGCCCCATGGCCCTTGCCAGAGGTTCCTGCTCTTCCCTCCTGGGGACAACTACTATGCTCTGAAGTCTGATAAAGGCAACATCATCTTGATTTTGGGAAGCTAACGTTTTTTGGGATTAGTAAATCAGTGGCTATAGAAATGAAAAACAATCCCAGAGTTCATTGTTTTTTCTGTATCCCTTACTTTATCAAGTAAGATGCATTCTCTGCTGTGCACAAAAGCCAAGTGTAAAAGTATTTTTTTTTTCCCCAGGGGTGTATTCAGGCAAATGTCATAGTGATGAGAGAAACTTGTATTTTACTTACTCTGTACGTTCTTCTGTCCCACCAGAGTATTGTTCTTGAACTGCAGAGCAGATTTTTACCGGAATAGGTATGGATGATGGTATTGAAACAATTGTATCACCATTCATGAAGGAAGTTAAAGAGGGATGAAATACAGTTATCCAGGTCCAAGGCCCATTTTTATTGTTAAACTAATAGAAATTGTACTTTCCACTGGAACAGTGTACTTTAAAAACAGTCCAAACTTCAGCCTTCATCTCTTTTATGATAAACCACAGGAAACCAGGCATCTCTTAAATAGAAAAATACTCCAGCGTGAGTAAAAATCAGTGCTTTGTTGGATACTACTTTAAGCATCTCTGGGTTTTCTCAGACTTCAAATTGTCATTTTAGGGGCCTAAGCTCTCTTAGTTTCCTCTCAGAGACTGATACCATTCTGAGGGTAAGTGATGTGTTCAGTGAAGAGTGCTGTAGTGTGAGTCTTTGCTTGATTAGAATTGACACCTGTTTGAAGGCTTTGAAAAGGTAAAATTGCTGTACCTCAAGAGATTTTTTAAAAATTTTAGCATTATGTTCCATCTGAGGAACATTTAAAAATCCTTTTTAAAAATACACATTTACATGAGTTATAATACCTGGAATATTTTTCTAGATAACATACATCATACAAAATGCTAATGGTAAGTCACTCATCATTATGGACAAGCTTGGCAGAGGTAGCAGTGCCCAAGAAGGTACTGGCATTTGTTCAGCTTAATAGTAATTCCATTTTGGAAGAAACGTAAGCCTTAAAATTGTTTTGTCATCCTGAAAGTAAACAGAGCATGTGTTGGCATTAACCAGAACTTGTATTTTTTAAAAAGCAAGATAGTTAAAATAAAATTAGAAACTTGTAACTGAGTTTGTGCCTTTTTTTTTTTTTCCTCTGAGTCTTGCTGGGCTATTCAATTTTGTATTGAATAGGGACCAACAGATGTGTTCAAGTTACAGTAATTTCACGATTATAAGCCACACCATTTTGACTAAAATTTTGGTCCAAACCTGAAGTGCGGCTTATAATGAGGTGCGGCTTATACATGGACAAAGAACAAAAAGTTGCTGTTTTAGTTTGGAGGA
Source organism: Catharus ustulatus (assembly GCF_009819885.2). Lineage (NCBI taxonomy): Eukaryota > Metazoa > Chordata > Aves > Passeriformes > Turdidae > Catharus > Catharus ustulatus. The sequence continues at coordinate 75,408,199 of NC_046224.1, read as the reverse complement.
CAGGCGTCTACTGAGAAAGGCAGGAGCTTCTCTTTGAAATGGAGAATGTAAATCCCCTTCCTCCAAATTATTATGATTTTGAAATCAAGGGGCTTTCAGGCAAAGATATGGGAATTAGGCATAACAGTTCTTTTCTAGGGAAATTAAAATAGAAATACAGTACTACAAAGAAACAAACTCCAAACCCTGACAAAGTCAGAGTACAACCTGACACCCCGTCAGGCAGGGTGTTGGTAGCAGTCCCATTAAATGATGACTGCAATCCCCTTGCAATGACAGATGTGACTCAGTTGGAGCAGTGCTCCTGTACAAGGTGCAGTCTCCCTCTGGAGGTCCAGTGGTGATGTGGAGAAATCCGGTTTTCCTCTGGAGTCCAGTGGAGAAAGGGGCTACCTCAGTGTCCCAAAACCTCTGTTTTTATCTTGGTAAGAAATGTTGGGCTCTTCCCCCTGGCTGGAGCAACTTCCAATGGGATGCAGTAATTTTATCAGTCACACAGTGGGACTCAATGGCCATTAGCAGAAAAGGACTGGCTGGAGGAAGGATGGGTTGTGAAAAGATAAAGAACAATGCCCTGCCTGGTTTCAGTGGATGGCCCATTAGCAGAATATCTCCCATGGAGATAAGGATCACCGCCCCCACCCTCTACAGATGGTGATAGAACAGATACCTTTTATCACACTCTGTATTGTAATGTGTGGCTTATAATCAGGTGCGGCTTATATATGGACCAAGAACGAAAAGTTGCTGGCACACGGAAGTGCGGCTTATACTCAGTGCGGCTTTTAATCGTGAAATTACTGTACTTGTTTTTCTCATACTGGATTGCTAAAATAGTATCTGGATTTTCCCTCAAACAAACTTTCTGTAAGAGAAAGCAAATTCTAAGAGCTGTAACACCAAGGGAGTTATTTGAGAAGGGAATGACTAAGGCAAGGAAATTCAGATGACACTTCTGAGCTTCCTATTTAAGTGATTTATAGGAATTTATGTCACTTGAAAAAGACTCATGGGAAAAAAATCAGACTCACATGCTCTAAGATAAAAGAAACTTTTAGAAGTGGGATCATCAAGATGGCAATTACTGACATAATCTGGGAAATGAGTTCTCACTGGAGAAGCACTGAGATCACAGCTGCCTCTTGCTTAGCTCCTGTTGGGTTAGGTTGGATTGCTGTTGGAGCAGGAAGCTCCCTCCCAGCCTTAAGCCTGGATCTCTGCAGGGACTGTCCCTTTGTTATCAAGCTGTCCTCAGAGGCCTACCACCCTTTTGAAGGGATGTGCACTTCCCATGGCTGCATGCCCTCAGCTTTGTCCAGCTCGTCTCCATACTGTGCTTTGCAGGAATATTTTGATATTTGTAAGCCAGTTCAATTCTGGCTCAGTTTTGCCTCAGATTTCTCTAACAAATACTAAGAAATTAACATAACAAGTTAGGCAGAATTGAGGAACAGAAGTGTTTAAGTAAATATGTCTAAAAAGCATTCATGGTTTTTAAGGGAAAAAAACCCCACAGGTTAGACACAAAATTATAAAATACACACAATACAAAATAAATTGCAAATCAAAAGAAATGATTATTTTCTGAGACATCAAATTTTAAAAAAGCTGTGATAAAAGATTTTTTAACAAGTAAACTCAGATGGACAGGAAGAAGACAAAGGATGTTTATATCTCAGAAGTTGTTATCCAGTGGGCTGCAGAAACAGTGATAAGAAACAGGGTAAATGCCAGCCTCACCATCACTCCTGGGAGTGATGAATCCCTTAGTCTGTTCAGTATTTCACTGTGGTTAACCTGAACTACTTGTGCTCGAGCCTAAACCCACAAAAGTACATCTCACAGTCCTTTTTGCTCAGCCTCCCTTAACTCAGATATTATTTCAACTCCTAGAACAGCATCTGCTGAGGCTACACTTTTTCCTCCTCCAAAATAGTCTTTGATTTCCTTGTGTGTCATTATCTTCAGTTCACATCTTTATGGCGCTAAGATAGCCAAAAGCAAACAGAACTGCAGCAGTGTGCCACACAAAAAAATCAGATTCCCCTGAATCTGTAACTCTGTATTCAGCCCCATATTTCTTAAGACTGTAAAAAAAACCCAAATTCCATTTTTTGGTCTTGTGTTCCCCCTCGCTGCTGTTGCTGGCTTTCAAGCACACACCTCCCAGTAGAGAGGCAGGAAGAGTTAGGGAGACTCTCAATTTAAGCGTTTATCCCACTTATTCTCAGCTACTCCACTTGATTTCTGAATGACCATGGAAATCCAGCTGCAAATCAATGATGAGTGGGGGGAAAAAAAATCTCCAGGCCCATTTATCAACCAAGTAGAGACAGCCCTAATCTAGCTGAAATTTAAGGCACACATCTTTAGTACAGTATTTACAAGGAAATGTTTAAAACGTGCAGTAAAATGGCAATGCAAATGTTACCATGTTATCTAAACCCATTTTCTAAACCATGCCTGTGACTTTCATCCAGTGCAATAGAATCAGCACAGCTGGAGGGCATTTTGAAGGCACAAGTGGATGGGCCACAGTCATTTTCCTGCCATCTATTAGTGAGAATTCAGTGTAATGCCTTTCCCCAAGGAACAGAACCAATGCCTGCTCTTTCACATGGGTGGTCACTATTTGTGGCTTCTCTCTACAGAGACTGGAAGCAACATTCCACATTTGCAGGGCAGTGCTGCATCCCAGTAGCACACAGGAACATGCCAGCACTAAGCCACTTACAACGCAAGGACAAGGATAGTGCTGGAAATGCAGTCTCAGTACTGCTGTGCATGGGACCACCTTCCATCCCTGTGTTTCAAACAGAGCAGGTCCCAGGCAGAGCCTAACAGTCCTCCAAAGATTGGTCAATGTCCATCCCCTCTGTGGGGTAGCTCCAGCTAGAGTTCCTCTGAATGTCCTGGAAAAACAGCTGCTTCTGGAGGCTCTTTAGACTGTTCAAGACCTCTGGAGAGAGTTCTTGGAAGCCCACCTGCTGTTCCTGATGCTGCTCCTCCTCTTCCTCCTCCTCCTCTACAAGGTCATCAGGAGGCAGAGGGGAGCATCTGGAGATGTAACCCTGGTCTGACTGCACTGACTGTCTTTGGTCTTGGCATGGGTCATCAAAGACCAGCTGGTGCTGCTTGTCAGCCTCCCCCTGGCAGAGATACTCTGGCTCTGAAGGAATGACACTCTGTTGATAAAGAGGGTACATGAGTCCATTCAGATGGTCACTCAGGTCATCTGAGAAGTTTGCAGGCCTCTGGTCAGCTACGGAAACTTCAGAGCCATCATGGAGGATGATGCTATTCCTCATTGGAAAGCTTGTCTCCAGAAGAGGAACTCCTTCCATAGAGTCCTCATTGCTCAGCACATGGTGACTGAGTATATTCCTATCCTCCATGGCAGGGACTGGCTCCACTACCTGAATTCGAGGAACATCCACAGGAAGGACCACAGTCTGGGAATTTGGATCCCCACATGGATTAAGGTGAGGCTGCAGCTTGCAGCCTGTACTTTCACCTTCGTGCATGTGGAGGCTGATGACGTAACAGCTGTCTGGGTCAGGCTCACGTAGGTGCAGCTGGTGTTTCACAATTCCACTTGGCTCACTCGGTGAACCCACCTGGCTCTCTGTGTTCAGGGAATGCAACTCTTCATCACTATCCAAGCAGATGGTTTCACTCTCAAACCAGTCTGGGTGCTCAATCTGCCAGCTCTTGAACTTCTCAATGGCTTCTTTCAACTTCCTCCCACTGGGGGTATCGATGTAATTTTCAGCTGTGATTTCCTCGATTCGATGGATCCGCCCAGGTTCAAACTTCTCCAGATCCTGAATCCGAAAATAAATATCCTCAAACTTGTCCATCAGCTGGTACCTGGATGTGACATTGAACAGATCAGGTATATCCCTCTCACTGCTTATTCCCTCGAAGTAGCACACTATGTACATTCCAAAACAGGCTGGCTTCTTGAAATCTGGCAGGATCAGATTCAAGGCTGGGGTGAACAGGTCTCCCACTGGCTTCTGCTGATCTTGCTTGAGACACACAGGCTCACTCCCAAGCATGGCCTGCCATTTGGCCTGGGTGCCCCGAGAACACAAGATGATGATCTTTGAAGACAGCTCTTCCATTTCCTTCTTCTGCCGTGTGAGCCAGGGCAAGGGCCCCAGCTCTGAGATGTGGTGGTCTTCCAGCAGATCCAAGGCCACAGCAGTGCCACAGACTGTCATCAGGAACTCAGCGAACTTGAGCACCACGTCCACGTAGAGCAGGTGATCAGCAGAGTACACAATCCAAACCTTCCGCGGCTTCAAGGGCGGCAGGGACAGCTCGGTGTACGGTGCTGATGGAGGACAGAAAATTGTTAATTACAGCCACATTCCCCAAACTATAATGGTCTGAGTCAACACTAATCAGCATACGAGGGTATTATAAAGCTTTTAAGTTTTAATGCTATTTTGGCAAGATATGTGGAGAACATCTCATTGTGTAAATTTAATATGAAAGCACAGACACAGTGAAGCTGTGATTTATAAAAATGCCCAGATGATTCATCAACTTTCACCTCACAAAAACACTATAGCAGTTTCAAGAGGTTTGCAAATATTGCTGTATTCTCTAGTGGAGAGCTGAGTGCACCCCCCCCAAACCAATCTCCTGTTGCTATGGCCTAGATGATTAGAAAAGCTACTTCTGCCAGTACAGCCTTGGCTGGGTTGAAAGACTCGCCACATTCCAAAGCAAGTACCTCCCATCTGACAAATACAGCACTTCAAATTCCATATATAAGCTTCTTTTGGCTAAACAGGAAGATCCTAAGGCTACCTTTTGGTTTCAAGAAGCATCTATAAAGTAGTTAGAGCCTAAAAGAGATTCTTCTGGCCAACTGTGTGAGACCTGCATGACAGGTGCCTGGTAAAACACAGGTGGCATCTTACCAGCTTGCAAATCGTTGTGGTTGCATTTCCCTCGCCGGCGTCCTGGAAGAGAGAAAAGTCACTGTCAGTTTTGAAAACATGAAGTAAGATTAAATGTTTAAAATCACACCACCTTCCACAGATTAGGTTTAAAAAAAAATCATTAACTGTGTAGGGAGATGAAGCCCTAAAAAGGGAGAAGCCCAATAAAAAACCCATACTGAATGAATCAAGACTCTTCTACAGCCAGGTCTTGCTCTATTTTTCCTTTGAGAGGGGACAGAATGCACTCAAAATCAACTTCCACCATCTCCCCCAAATCCTGGCAGTCTCAAGTACAGAACCTCAATTGATTTGCAACCTCTCTTTAAGGAGAAGGGGCTATTTAAATCTGCCTTTTTCTTAAGAAGCTTCTCTGAAGAAATGACTAAAATGTCTCTACCTCCATCTTACAGACAAGTCTGATGTTAAGAAATTTTCTGCAAGATTACCAATTCTTCCTCATGTAAAAAGAAAACAAAACAAGCAGTGAGTACACAGCTCCCCTGAGATAACTGCCTCATGGTTGCAACACAGAAAGCTACAAGTTAGCCATTAAGTACCCCATTTTCCAACTTGCTTGATGTCAGTCTCTATGTCCTGTATTTTCTTTCCTTCCACTTTAATTGAAAAACCTTATCTAATCTCACAATAGTATAGAATTAATTTTGCAGAGACTTTGGGGAACAGGGGGAAGACTACAGTGTGGAGAAACAGGAAGCTTCTCTTCTGCAACATGCTTTTGCAATGCAGGGGAAAAAGAAATGCTAAGGTATCTGCAGCAATCTGCAGGAAAAAAAGGGCAGAGCTATGAAATTCCTCTTCCCCCTCATGAGCTCCGAAGCGCTTTGAACATGACTATCAGACAGGATAACCTGTGGAAGGCTTTACTTAACTAGTGGATGGTATAAGGACACTGCAAGTCCTATACTGAAAACAGAACATGTTTTCATAGGCATTATCTCAGTGGCAAGGCATTAGAAGAGCAAGGAACAAAACTCCAACAGGAATAGGTACAGAAGGAGGAAAAAAATATATTTTCTTGATCATTGGATTTTTTCCTCCTTCCTGCCTGGTATGAGTCTCACCTGCTCGTATTTTAGTCATACACAGCACAGCTGTTATGACTGACCCCACCAGTAACACACAGATCCCAGTGATACACCAGTAGATCCATATCATCATATCATCTGCAAAACAAAAACACTCCTCAGACACTGCCTTACACTGAGTTTCACCCAAGACCAAAAGGTTCTCGAGCATCAGAGGCCACGGGAAGAGGACCCTGGCTTTGCTGAGTAGACCAGTACCCCCCCTCGAAATACACAGGCATTTCTCCAAACCAATTCCTGCTTTCAAGGTGCACCATAAACCTGCTCCACACAAAGAACGGTATGTGCAGCACACTGAAAACACAGATTAAGAACCTTCCTCTAAACAGCAATGTTTACCCAGCTTTGACAGGCATGCCGCCCATGTCCTGCCTGTTCATGTAATCTAGCTAAAAAAAATTTTAAATATCACCATTTGGGGTCATGAATTTCAGTTAACAGGTGTTTTTCCTTATCTGATTGTGGTTTGTTTTTTTTTGTTTGGTTGGTTTTTTTTTGTATTTTTAATCTTGGGCAAAAGATCCTTACAGGTGTTGCAGCCAAAAGAAAACAAATCATTATGCACAAGTTATCTTGACATTCATAAAAATGAATATGTGCAAGCTATTCTCTCCAAAAGCTGCTTTATATTATGCAAATTTTTAACAAAGTGACAGAAAGTATTTTATATTAAGACTGTTCTTGTCAAAACTGCTTCTCAAAGCATTCTAGGCAAGTGAAGTGTCTCTCAAAAAAATTGCTCTAAGGTTCACACTGCATACAAATACTTGCCTCATTAAATCATGGTGAAGTCATTTTTAGCACAATTAATTCTGAACTCAGTGTTACAAGGGAACTGTTAAAGAAATTTTTTCTCATCTCCATCAGAGAGATTTATTGACACATACTGGTTATGATACCTGGCTGGTTGAGTTTGGTGGCTCAAAAGAGGGACCCTGAACAAAGAAATCCCTGGACTATTAAACCCTTATGACCTAAACTCCCCATCCCTCACGTGACAGTCCAGACCAAGGGCATTGTTGGGGACTGGGGTCTGCTTATTTTATGTTGATTTGGTGTTTTGTTACCAAGTGGTCTTCACATCCTCTGAGGTTTTAGTGGGAGCTTTGGTGAGTTCCCAATAGGGTTGGTACATACACCACCATCTGTGGGCTGTCCACTTCACTGTTTTCCAATATGACACAATTTTCAACAGGAATATTTGCTGCCCATTTGGGTCATTCCCAGGAAGGGTCATTCCCCACTCTACACAACAGGAGAAGAGCAGCAAAAAAAGTTTCAGGGTATTGTAAGAACTTCTTACCCGATGGTTCTGTACCTGCAAAAGACAAGAGTTACGTTAAAAATTCAGTTCTCAGCTGTAAAACAATGAGAATCTAATTTACAGAGAAGTGGTTCTCACTTGGAACTGGTTCACATGGGATGGATGCAGAATGTCTCAGACAGTCTGTGCCACAGTTCGCAAAGAATGGCTGAATCTGCAGTTGAAATGAATCCAGAAAAACAGAAGTTATTCTTAAAAGAAATTTTGTTCCCTGATTGACTTTCTCCCGGCCTTGTATTTTAGCATAGAGAGACAGAGTTCCCATTTCCCTTCAGAAAACAAGATGAATCAGCAATTCTTATACCATAGATTACGAAGGCTGTGAGCCCCTGAGGATGCACGCTTACCACTCTCCCTCCCATCTCTGACTTGGCAGCCCTGTACTAAGGAAAAGCCACTGACTACAGAGAATACCTACATAAGAATTCTTTCAGTCATAATATTTCCCTGATGCAGGTAATTACAGATTGGCCAATCTCAGAAAAAACACTGTGAAAAAAGCCCCTAACATTCCTAAGGTGCTCACTGCCTTGACTGTGAAGGAAGGACACAGAGACAACAGTGCCATCCCACCTGTATTCTGTAGCTGCAGCAAGCTTTTATGTTCTTGTCTATTTTGATTGTGACATTCACTTGTTGTTGCAGTCCGTCCTGCAGAAATCAGATGCAAGTTGTAAGGGAAGGAAGAAAACGGAATGAAAGGAAAAAAGAAAAAGCTGACATGAAAACACAAAGAAGCAGAAGCTGCTATTCTTTTTCCTCTATACAAGAAGCCCATAGAGAAGAAAATGGGTAAAGGCCACCAGGACATGGTAATACAATTAAGAGAGGCTAAGATTGCACAGGTAACAGGAAATAATTAGGGATGTACATTGTGCAACTTCAAAGGAGTTAAGCTTACAGTTTCTTAACAGTGTAGATGTCTTCAACTTTATAAGTAAGTTTCCTAGTGTAATTAAAAGCAGTTCTCAACACTGACACTAGAACAGGCAAGTCAGTTGCCCTTGCTACCTGCTGTACACAATCAGTATCATGACAACCTAAGTCTTCACGGTGATTAGCAGATACAAACTCCAAAATGAGGTGCATTCCCCTCCACCAGGAAAATACAGAGCTGTCTCATCTGTGTCAGTAATAGCTTAATCATATCAGTGCATGCAGTACTAAGGGTTTTAAGTGTTAAGGGATAGAAAGATTAAACAACCTGACTGCCAACATATCTGCCCTCACCCAAGGAAAGGTGGAGAGCAGTTCCAAATATTCAGTATTTCTCCTTATTGAAATGCCTGAAGGAAAACATTTTTTGTATTGGAACACAGTCTGGACACTTTGAGCTTCTCAGCAACACAGACTGCAAGACCTACAGAAATTGATTCTCAGCTTGAATGAAAAATCTGTTACTCAATCACTCATTCTTCATATACAAAAATTAATTAACACCTTCCTGTGATCATATTTGATAAAATACTTCAACTATTTATTGAAACTTTGCACCTCAATTTTGGTTAATTTACTCAGTCTTAGCTCCCCAGGCACTGGCTTGAAAAAGGTAATAAAGCCCAGACAGTCAAACATAAAATCTGACTCTGCAGGTGTTTATAGGCTGCTTCATGCATTATAAAAACCCCTTTTTTGATCTTTTATCCACTAAATTCAAGACAATTTTAAAAACAACTCCTTGAAAATTGCATTTCAATTGTCCTGGTTTAGGAAGCATTTAAGATGTTTGCCTGAATGTCCAGAGAAGGTATGACTTGGGAAGGTACCTACCTCGGTGAAATCCCATGTGATCATTTTGCACCTCTTCTCATTCATGTAACTGGCCACATGGATCTGGTACCGGGCTGTCTCTATCCAGGGGTTGAAGCTCACGAGCAGAGTTGTATCATCTAGACTTTTACCCTGGATCCTGGGTTCCCACAAGCTGCCTGCAAGAAGGGCAGATATTCCTGAGCTCCTCACCTGTCAAATATTCCAAACAGAGCACTCACATCTATGTGACTCAAAAATTTTTACCTGTCTTTATACATGGGATGGTTCTTTTCATCCGAGAATCTGTGCAGCCTGCAGAAAGACCACCAGTACATAGTCACAAACATTGCAATTCCATTTAGGAAAAAAACCACATTTTTTTATCAAAAGCCAGAGACTAACCAAGCTCTCCTAAATGAAAAGACACCTTTGTTCCAAAGCAGTGGCAAAATTGTGTAGAAAACCAGTATTAGTTTCTATCATATAAACCAGTCCCTTCACTGATGTCATGGTGTGTTTGCCTCTTCCTTGTCTTCTCAGAACAGAGAAAATGAATGAGACTAAAAACACACCACACTTAATAGTAGAGTGATAATGTAACACTGGTGCAGAAAGGGCCACAATAGTGGAATTAAAACTTCATATTCACCACCACACCTTGTAATCACAGCTCAGTAAGAGATTCCTCCAAAGGCATTCTGACACAGGAACATCAGGAGCCTGGAATCTTTATTAATCCTAAAACACTCTTCCACATTTATAATTCCCTGTATTTAGCAGATTGGCTCCGCTCTTTGGGACTTCCTTCAGAGTTAAATCTGGAGTTACATATTCAACATTTAGCAATGTGGGATTTACAACTGTCAGCCTTAAATTAAGTCTCTCCTCCAGTGTTTGGACAAAGGAAAAGGAACAACTCCCTGCTTAGACAGCTGAGATAAAACATTGCATATCTCAAATTTCCAACTTTCAAACTCACCAATTTAAGTTTTACAAAGTTTAGGAATTTACAGTGTCTCTGAAATTCACATGTAAGCTCTAACCAGCAAAGCTCCCTGCAGCTGCTGATCTTGACACCATGCAATAGGTTTCTGAAGAATAGTAGAGGATAAAAGCCAGGAAGTTCTTAGTGTGAACAGCAGAAGAAAGGGTAAGAGGGCTGAAAATGAAGTGCTCCCTCTCCTTTCCCAACTCACATTGACTGACACACTCCACACTTTGCCATTTTATGACTACAAAGTCAGGCTGACAACTATAAACAACTTAAGAAAAAAAAGTTAAGAACCAGTTCACAAGATCTGAATTAAGCCCCAAATATTTATGAAGTAGTCAGTGCAGCCAGAGGGCAATGCAGATGCTCAGCAACCTTGGGAAAAACAGTAAAAATTATTTTAGCAATAGGAAAATTTTCACATGTACAAGAAAGAGTCAGGCACCCAGCACTACCAAGTTTCTTGGTAAATTACCTCTAACTGTGCCTTTGAAATTGAACTTCACATGTCTAGGATTTAGCACTAGAAGCCAAACCTCTGATTTGGAAATTCTGGCCTTACTTCCAGCTGCCACAACTAGAGGGGCAACTCTGAAAGATTTTAAATTAAGTAAAGGCAACAGTGATGTCAGGTCCACAAACCACCACACTCCTGAACTCAAGGCCTAAGTGAACTAAATTATCGCTTACCAGGCATTGTGAGAGACGTGGACTTGCAATTGTGGTCGCCATTTACACCCAGTTTGGGCAGGTGATACACAGTCACTTGGTAAGTCTGGCCAGGTTCTACTTCAAAACGGTCAAAAGTGAAATTCCACTGAAAAACAAAACACATCCACAAGGACTTTAAAGGACAATGTTGTTCTTTAAGGCACTGAAATTAAAAGCTGACTTGGCCCTGTTCCACTGTATTCCCTCATCCCATGTAACCCTTTTACCGAAGTTTGACTATAAAAAATTGGAACTCAAGTGTATTAAATATACCTGTGTCTTTGTCTCAATTCTCCTGTTTAGAATTAGTTTTTTTCTTGGGATCTTTGAGCAGATACAATAGTTTTATGCCAAACCACTGTGTGGAATTTCCACCAAACTATATTCTGAGCTGAAAGGAGACTGGAATAAAATAAGCAATTTCAAGATGGAAATTTCAGTCTAGTATGAATTTTGTAGCACTGTGCAAGTGCTAAGCATTTAGAATTGCATTTATACATATGTAGTTGTGTACCTGGACATTCCATACATATATTCTTAAATCTATACTGCATCAGCAATGTGGTGCCAATCCTGGGAGAGGCACTGGCTCCTAGACTAGAGGTGTTTGGTAAGTGGTAAGCTAATTATGGCCAAATTCTGTGTGGTTAAGGAATGAACTCCTTATTGTTTATATTCCTTACCGTTATGGATGCTCAGCACTTTTCTCATGAGTTTCCTAGAAGGAGTGTAAGCTGTAGGACCGCCCCCAAGGTTGGTGCTTTCCTCCACAACAAGAGAGTACAAGAAACAAGTGGAAGCAATAGGAAGAGTTTAGTTTTAAAGCTATGAAATGTCATGCTCTCAAGTAGAATGCAAGAACCCCTACAATTATTTGCTTCAAGCAATCTCCAGAGACATTACACATGCTAGGCACTAAAAGCAGCAATTCCTAAAACCTGAAGGATGGGAAGAGTGGAAGAGAAATGGGAAACAACAGCAAACCAATACAGACTCTAAGCAGTCTGTACATTTTAATCAATAACCTTGCCATGAAGCAAAGAAAGCAGAAAATTTCACGGAGTAGAAAATGTGATTTGGAGCCCTTTGCACTCACCCTGCCTCCATCTGGACGGACCTGAAGAGGCAAATTGTTCTGGAAGTCAAACTGAGCACAGATCTGCTGATTGCTGTTCACCTGCATCACGGCGAGCTCTGCCCCTTCCAGAGAGCGGATGCTGGCTGCAGGCACAGGGACAGAGGGACATGGTCACCCTTCCCTCTCCTCTGCGCATGGAGACTCTGCAGCCCCCACTGAGAGCACCACTGTGCCTAGCCTTGCCACTGCCTAACTCCTCTGAGGTGCTGAGGGTCCCAACATGAAGATAACTGGTCATGGAAAAGCGAGCAGGCAGGGCTGACTAACAGCACTTTCAGTCTGAACGTTTCAGCCCAAGGTCCTGCATGGCAAAGCTACATCTGTTCAAATGAAGGAGCAAAGGAGAAGGCAACTGCATTCTCCACTCACCCTGGCAGCTCCCCAGATGTGGTATTGTGTTTAGCTCTGCCTCTCAGAGCTGCCTTGTGCAGTTTGGGTGCCAAAGCAAACATGTCTTTATTTTGGTACACACGAGAGAGTCGACAAGCACAGCTGAGTGAAATGACTCGGTTACCTGAGTCACACCTGCTTGTACACTACCATAGCTAGAGATCCTAACTCTACAACCCTCAGACACAGCCCCTGCAGAAGGAAGAAATCCAAGTGTTGAATTCTGCCTTAAAGCAGTACATAACTTTCAACAAGGGTATGCAAGGGAATCATAATTTACAAACAATCAGAGATATTTGGACAGTGAGACTGTTACTGGCAGCCAATTAGGTTCTAACAATGAGACAATTATTGCTTTATCAAGGCACACAAGATGAGATTACACCCACCGAACAAAATTAGGCAGCTGACCTCTCAAATTTCAAAGATCTGCTTTCATGACTTGAAGTCACAATTCTCTCTATCCTTACTAGATCACACCTACTTCCTGTGCTCCATGCTCAAATTAAACAACCACCACTTACCATCCGTGGCCACTTTCCACTCTATCTGAAGCACAGGGAACAGTTTGCCATCCTCCTGACGGAAAACATCCGAAGAAACATGGAGACTGCTTGGAGCAGAAGGAGTCCACGCAGGACTATCCAGCCAGCTCGACTCCATGCAAGTGCCTGTTCAACAAATCAAACTCATATTTACAGTGGGGCTGAGGAAGCTCTGCAGTTATGATCTGGTCTTTGGTTTAGGGTTTACTCTGAGGGGAAAACTGCATGGCAGACTGCTTCCAACTGAGAAAGGCAGTTTTCAGTATGGAATCATCTGTAATAATCTCAATTTATGCTAGTAACTTCTTCTTTTCCTTAAAATCCATTAGTACTTGCCACAATCAATGTAGTCAGGCTCAATAGGCCAAGTAAGTTTACTCAGTATCTCCTTCAACCTTATGCTGAAACAGACCTATGTTAGTGCTGATTTCCAGCCTTTCAATGATAAGAAATCCATCAGACACCCAGGGAAATGGTTCCAATAGTTAATTACCTGGGCTCTACAAACTGCTTTTCCTCAAATTGGAATATACATCTGAATTCAGCTTCCAACAACTGCCTGTTATGCCTTGCCTAAATTAATGAACTTCCTGGACAGAAAACTAAACTATGCTTGTCAACACAGCGTTAGGGAAAACTGGTCCTGTAAAGTCATCAGAAAGTGAAAGCAGGTGTCACAGGCATTAGACAGACGAGATCTACTTATGTTTTTGTAACACATTTGACTTCTCAGAGCATGTTAAAAATAGCAGTCAGGCCTCCCTGAAGTACACTTTGGGTCTATTTTGCTGGATATGTGATGGAAACAGTGGCAAGTGGACAAGTTCAGTCAAACAGTATGGTTTTAGGCTAGGAGTAATTAAACAAACCTCAAATGCTCATTTTACAAAAAATATCTATGACAAGCCTGACAAGAATAAAGTACCCTTCAGCAAAGACTGTACTAAACACTAAAAAAAAATTAGATTTCCCCTAGAGCAGAGAAACATAGTAAGAGCCATAAGGCAGAATTTAAACCAAGTATTTAACATATGCAGCATTTTAATGGTGATGCTGCAGTTTGGCTCAGCCATGTTGTCAAGCTGTATTCCAGTGGCTGTGTGCCAGTGGGAAATATCATCCAACCTGATCCCACCCAAGCCCTCTCCTGCAAAAAAGCTGGTTATTTTCAGCATAGTCCTCTCCCTGATCTGGCAAATCAAACAAAAACACATCAAAAAAAATACTACTGGCTACAAAAAGACTTGTGCCAGTATGACACAGGCTTAGGCATTGAGGCAGGAATGAGTTTGCTTAGAACAAGGGCTGCAAGGAAAAGCTAAGGAGCTCTGCAGCACTGCCCAGTTGCCTCCAGGTACCAAATGGACAATTTCAGAATATTTTCCTATTTTTAAAGAACATTTTTCAGAACATTACCCATAATTATATTAAGGTCTTTTGGATGCATGCCATGGCTAAGACTTGACCCCTTACACCCAACAGTTAATATTAATTGCTCTCAACTGCACCCCTCTATGCCCCTTTGTTAATTCTAGTCCATACATTAATTTTTAATCAAGTACTATCATAATGGCTTATAATAAACTTTTACTGGCAAACTTATTCTTACAGTAATTTCACGATTATAAGCCACACTGAGTACAAGCCGCACATCTGGGTTTCAGCAACTTTTTGTTTTTTTGTCCATACATAAGCCGCACGTGATTATAAAGCCCTACATTACAATACAGAGTGTGATAAAATCTATCTATTCTATCATCATCTGTTGAGGGTGGGGGCAGTGATCCTTATCTCCACGGGAGATATTCTGCTAATGGGCCATCCATTGAAACCAGGAGGGGAATTGTTCTTTATCTTTTCACAACCCATCCTTCTTCCAGCGAGTCATTTTCTGCTAATGCCCACTGAGTCCCACTGTGGGACTGATAAAATTACTGCATCCCATTGAAAGTTGCTCCAGCCAGGGGGAAGAGCCCAACATTTCTTACCAAAATAAAAACAGAGGTTTTGGGACACTGAGGTAGCCCCTTTCTCCACTGGACTCCAGGGGAAAACCGGATTTCTCCACATCACTGCACCTTGTACAGGAGCACTGCTCCAACTGAGCCACATCTGTCACTGCAGGAGGATGCAGCCACCATTGAATGGGACTGCTGCCAACACCCTGCCTGACAGGGTGTCAGGTTGTACTCTGACTTTGTCAGGGTTTGGAGTTTGTTTCTTTGTAGTACTGTATTTCTATTTTGATTTCCCTAGTAAAGAACTGTTATTCCTAATTCCCATATTTTTGCCTGAAAGCCCCATGATTTCCAAACTATAATAATTTGGTGGGAGGGAGTTTACATTCGCCATTTCAAAGAGAAGTTCCTGCCTTTCTCAGCAGACACCTGTCCTCCAAACTAAAACAGCAACTTTTTGTTCTTTGTCCATGTATAAACCGCACCTGATTATAAGCCGCACTTTGGGTTCGGACCAAAATTTTAGTCAAAATGGTGCGGCTTATAATCGTGAAATTACTGTAAATTCCCATTTCTTTAAAAATGGGTAGTCCCAGCTTTAAACAGAAACTAAATCAACTAAACCTAACCCAACTAAGTTGGGTTGGGTTCTACTCATGCCACTGCTTACTCCCAAACTCTATTCCAAAAAAGACATAAGTTTCCATACCTCTTCTAGCTGGAGCTTATAACTAGAAACTCACAAAACAAGGCATGACAGCAGTGTTTGCCTTTACAACTCTCTGATTCTAGCAGAAAAAAACATGCTGTATGAACCCAGTTTAAAAAAAGGAAATAGAAAAAAAAAAGAGCATGATCTGATGAGAAAACTGTAACAAAGAAAAAAAATATTACTTACTATTTCTTACAAGACAGTTTAAATCCTGTGGGGGAAAAAAACAAGAATATTATTCTGAGAATAAAACTGACAGCAAATTGTTTCCTGCTCAGTGTTGGGAGTGGGGCAGGAAAAAGCCCTTCAGTGATGCACACAAATTGGAAGAATTAACCACGATGGAAGCACTGGACTGAGCTGTTAATGAAAAAACCAAGGACACAGGGCATGAACGCTGGGCATAACTTATGAGACATCTCTGAGATCATCCAGTCCAACCTATGACCAAACACCCCTGTGTGAAAAATTCATCAGAATTAGACACTTTCTCATTAAGAATAAAGATGCCCTGATCATAAAGAAGCAACCAGAAGTTCTGTGGGCTCCTCCTGACTCCTCCCTGTGATGTTTTGTTTATACTGGAAGCCCCCATGGTCACCAGGGAGAAGCATGTCAGCTTGCTTGGTTAGTGCAATGCAAAATCCCAGTGAGAAGGAAGCCTGAAGTTGTCACTGACACGGTAAATCAAGAGGAGGGCTAGGTTTGCTCTCACTGACAAATAAAGATGGATATTATTGCCATACCATTGCCATCATGTAATTCACTTCAGTGGAGCAGGGAAGGGTGCTTGAAGTTGAGTGGTTAAACTCTTTACAACTTCCTAAGGTCAACTCCAAGTATATTTGGGGCTTAGTGTCCAAGGGTATATTTACATTTTTAGGGAAGTGTGCTTGAACCAGCCAAATGTGCCTTTTTGGTAATGAAAATACTTCAGAGATTAATGCTCACATTTCAGCTCATCTATCTGTGTTCCTGCAAACTTGGGGTGAAAGCAAGATTTGGCACCAAGCTCTTCATGCTTATATAAAAAATAAAACCTGAACATCTCTTCCAGGCTTTTGCTACACAAGTCACAACAATACACACAGGTATAAATCCAGCCTTTGGGCA
Organism: Catharus ustulatus; assembly: GCF_009819885.2. Lineage (NCBI taxonomy): Eukaryota > Metazoa > Chordata > Aves > Passeriformes > Turdidae > Catharus > Catharus ustulatus. Next base: position 75,391,501 of record NC_046224.1, on the reverse strand, counting down.
CCCTTCACAAGAAACACATCCGCAGTACAATTAGTCTACTACAAACGCACCTGAGATAGAGGTACATTGAATAACAGTACCTGCAACCTAAATCCTTCATTAATAGAGAAAAATAAATAAATGGAAAACAAATAAGCAAATGCTGATGAAACCAAACCCAAACTGGCTAACTACAATCACTGAAAAAGGGAAAAAAATTGTGAATACCAGTATGGAAGAACTGATTAAGCTATGAAAAAAAATTAGTCCTAACACTTCAGACCCTTAATTAGACTTCTTAAGGTAAATTAAGTAGCCTGACAAAGTCACTTGTGTACAAAGGTGCAGTGGTTTTATCTGAGACAGTTTTCTTCACAGCAACTCTATGGTGCTTTCCACTGAGGGCAAAGAGTGAGTGGCTGCTCTGGGATGAACCCTCAAGAGGAAACAAAAATAACTGGCTACTAACCATAGGGATTTTTTCTACTGTAATGATTTCTGTTAAAGCCTATCACTTAATATTCAGTCATTTTGTCCTTGTTCTGTTGCAGTTATCAGTAATTATTGCACATGGCCTCACAATAAAGCCCTTATAAAAAATACAAGGCATTATTAGCCTGAAGAGCAGCAACACCTGCTTTCATTTGAGTGTTGGTGCTCTGCGTCATAGTTGACAACCCATGAAGTGAGGAAATGCTCCATTACACCTTTCTTGTTTAACGATCAGTATGAGTATTGATCCAGCACAGAGTACAAATGGATCCTCTCTTCCTCCAGGTCTATTCCATATGAAGTGTTCATAAGGATGTTCCCAGCTTTGATGAGGCTGTTGTGCCCTTGCTGACACTGACTAACAACTCCAGAGCTCAATGAGGAGCCATCCATCTGCTGATGAAGACTCAGAACCTACACTTGGTAATTAAAGCCTTTCTTACCTTTTGAACACTGGGTTCTATGGGGAGAAACAATAGTATTTTATCTGGTGAACTCCCATTCCCCAAGCCCACTCAAGGTTTTCAAGGGACTACCTACACATGCTTTTTTCCTACCCTGCACCAACCTCTCTACCTGCTGTACCAGCAACTTTTTTATGTCTATCTGCCTATACAGAAGTGTTTTAAGCTGCCATCAGTTAGTTAAGCATTTAGTAGGTCTTCCACAAGAAGTGGGGAAGGATTCTCTCACCACAAGGCACCAACTGACTTCTTGTCCACTCCCTTCCTAATCCTCAAAGCATTACAGGGATGACCCAAGAGCTGAAAATGCTTCTAAGAATCACTCATCCACACAGAAGTCCTCACTGTTGGCATAAGGAAGCAAAGACAAGTGAAGATGAAGACACACTGCAGGCAGGGGCATAAGAAGGTCAAGGAAAGGCAAATCCTAGAAAGGACTTGCTGTGAAAACCCCCATCTCCTTTTTGTAGAGTACCCTGGTGAGCAGCAGCTGAGGGCACACTTTCATGCCAAAAAGTGCAGCTTCAGACAATGAGATTTAAAAGCCAGGAAGCAATTAGAGCAAAAGACCAGTTGGGTTTGCAGCAAAGTCAACCAGTGTCATATCTGCACTGGCTACCGCCTCAGCACCTGAGAGAAAACTTGCTTTCCTCTTGTAAAGGTCCAACCAACACAAAACCTTAGTTGATGCATTGACTCATCCAGAGAACATGAACAAAGCTGGGGACAGCAGAAGTATTTAACCTGGTTTCCCTACTTAAGTGTGCTGGTTTTGGCTGGAATAGAGATAATTTCCTTCCCAGTAGCTGGCACAGGGCAGTGTTTTGGATCTGGGCTGTGAATAGTGTTGATAACAGACAGATGTTTTCGTTCTTGCTGAGCAGGGCTTGCACAGGCCATTCCTGCTTCCGTAACACCCCTGCCAGCCAGAAGGCTGGAGGTGCAGGAATCAGGAGTGGACACAGCTGGGATTGCTGACCCCAACTACCTACAGGGATGGAAGGCTAGAAGGCATCAAACTCAGCACCTAAGGCTGGGGGAAGAAAGATGAAGAGAGGGACCTTCAGAGTGATGGTGTTTGTCTTCATGAGTCATTGTTATGCATGATGGATCCCTGCTGTCCTGGAGGCAGCTGAACACCTGCCTGCTCAAGGGAAGTGGTGAAAAATAGCTCCCTCTTATCCTTTGCTTGCATGCTTTTGCTTTACTTATTAAACTGCCTTGATCTCAACCCACAATTTTGCTCACTTTCACCTTTCTGATTCTCTCCCCATCCCAGTGGTGAGAGTGAGTGAGTGGCTACGTGGGGCTTACTTGCCAACTGGGCTTAAACCAGGCCTGCCAAGCAAAGCTACAGACATGAGAGGCATAAATATGAGAAGCAGCTGATTGTGAGGTGATGCTGAAACTATTCTCAGTAGGACAGGAACAGTCAACTCTTGGTGTTTACTTGCTGTATTTTCACAAAAAGCTAAGCAACTGTTTCTTTCGCTCTTTTTAAAATTATTTTTGTTTTGCTTTTGACATAAAAAAGAACAGCCCATATGCTGTGGAGAATTGCATGAACCTGAATGAAATACACCTGGGAAACCGATTAACAACACCATCCCACAAAAATTCAATTAAAGTAATGGGAGGCAGAACCTTCCCAGCAGGATGCTGTGCTAACTAGAGAGGAACCACTGTGGGCAAGTGTCCAGTTTTCCTTTAAAGAGTGGCTGCTGAATGGGAAGAGCTCCAGCTTTCCAAAATCTGCCTTTCACCTTTGAACCATTCTATGTATCTTCTGAGATTTGGATGATCTGAAGTTTACTGCAGTTTCCCTTTTCCAACTCCTTAGTAAAAAGAAGCAGAGATTAACACATGAACACATTAAAGGAATAAATGCTGAAGGGTGATTTGTCTAAGGCTTGTAGGAAACCAGCACCTTTTACAAAATTGTTTTAATTTCTTTTAAGCATTTTTCTCTACTGTTTCTAACCTTTTGCCTTGCCCTCATATCAATTCTCAGCAAAACCAAATCCAAATTCAAAAATTAAAATTTTTTCATAACAATCAGGTCTAAAGTTGTTTGTATCATTGTTTCACAGTTTTGATCAGTGATCACGGGTTATGTTAGAATCCTACACAGCACAAAGATGTCACAGAAGGGAATGACAGAAGCCAGTCAACAGCAAGGGCAAAATGAACACGTTTGCAAAGGAAACCAGGAAAAAGTCATCCTCACATGCACCACCATGGCTCGTCTTCATGAGAAAAGTTACATCACTTCTTCTCCAGAGACTTTCAGAGAAGCTAGCTGGCAAGATAAACTTCAGAGACCAAATTATGTACAGCTATCCAGCCCCTCAAAGACAGCAGAGTTACAAACACTGCCTTCCTCCAGGGCACCCAGGCACGCCACATCCCAAAACAGCTACAGCAAAACACACTGATTTAACACTTGATGATGAAAAAACAGATGGGTATTTAGGCTGTGGGATGTTCTTCCCCTGCAGATGACACATTCAAGCAATGGTTACTGGTAAGAACTAGATATGCAGCTGTGCTATTCAGCCCTACAGCTGAGCACGTTTAATGGAGTGCTGGTGAATAATGCCCATTAGGTGCATTTCTTGGCATTTTAATAAGATGAGCTGTTAAGAAGCATTTGGTTTTCCTTGCAGGTGCCTACTAAGAGCATCTATGACACTTTCCCTCCACCACTCCATCTCCCAAACAGCCTCTGCCACATGAGGGTTTTGCTGAGGAGTTGCTGTGGCTCAGCCTGACTTGCTCCAAAGCTCAGCACAGTGGGTTAGACAAAGGAAGTGGGGCTCACCCACCCTGCTCAGCAGCAGCTCTGCTTTTCAACCACAGCACAGCCACACGTTGGGAGCGTTACTGAATCATCAGCCTCTGAAAACGATGCAACCCCACGGAAAGGGAAGAGGGAACCGTTTTCAACTGTCACAGCTTCAGTCGATAGGGCTTTTTCCTACTCAATCAGCAGCTTCAAACTGCTTAAAGAGGCTGCTCCTGGGCTTAAGCCGACTCCTTTTTCTTAAGTCTATCTGCACTTTGAAAATTGGCTTTTTGGTAAAAAGGGCCAACATAGCAACCCTGCACATTCACTGCTCTGTGTGCACACCAGAGCGTGGGGCAGCACAGCTCCTCTGTGAAAGTTGGGGATGCCCTGGTGAACCCCTCACACAGTTACTGTGGTCACATTTCCTAAAAAAAGAGGGACAGCCAGCATGACAAAGTCAGCCAGAGCCCGACCATCCAAGGACTTGCAGAGACTCAATACACTACTGTCAATCTCTGTGACAAACAAGGTTTGGGGATTCATGGTTATGTGAGATGCCCAAGCAATATTATAATTTTTCCTTTGCCAAGCTTTACATTTTGTATCTCTACAATGTCCAGCCTAAAACAAAACTGCAGAACTGGTCTGTTTTCTTTAAATAAGAGACAAGGCAGCAGCGCAGAGGTCTGGTAAAACAGGGGTAAGGATAGAGTCAAACATTAGAAGAGCCAGACCTGACAAAAGATAGGAAATGTGTACAGGAAAAGAATCCCAAATGACATGTTTTGTTTTATATTTGTCTATAGCTGCACCTGACTATCTGCCTTTTTCAGACAGCTGAAAGTGCACCGTGGCATATAAAGCTGTCCAGCTTAGACAACAGCTGCCCATTTTCCTGTCTCACTGGTATTGTTAACAGAATTAAAGCAAAAGCCATCTCTTCCCCCTTCTACACAATCTTTACATTTACCTGAAACAAAAAAATCACCCCAAAACAAAACAAAAAAGCGGCAAGACATAACAAATCCAAAACAATCCTCAAAAACCATCAAAAAAAGTGATCAGCTAGGAGTTCAAACTCGAAGCTCGCTCAGGTTGGTTGGTTCAATTTGCTGCATTGGCAACTCCTGTCCGGCCGGTTTCGCAGGGAGAGAAGGCAAAACCAAAATCTGCACGGTTAAAAACCTCGGGTACACGCAACGCTTAATTCTCCTGAAAACCCCTCAGCTGCAAAGAACTGGTTAAAACTTTTAGAACATTGGGCAACGTCAGCTCTTAGCAAAGACTCACATCCTGCTCGGGCACTTGCGGGCGCTTCTAGCACGGCTCGCTCGGAGCCGGCAGCGCTTCCTGGGACCGCGACAGAGCTCCGGGGACAGAGCCCTGCCGCGACAGTGACACCGCCCGGGCCCCACGGCCGCCGCCGTCCCCCCCAGCCCGGCTCCCTGGCGCTCCTTACCGGCTGCGAGCAGGTGAAGGGCGGCGCGGCGTCCAGCAGCAGCCGCAGGGCCGCGGGCGGCCGGGGCAGCAGCAGCTGCAGCAGCAGGAGCCGCAGGAGGAGCAGAGGCAGCGGCAGCCCCGCGGCCGCCATCGCCCCCGCGCCGCCGCCGGAGCTTCCGGGCCGGGCCGGGCGGGGCCGCACCTGAGGAGGGGCCGGGGCCGGGCCTGGGCTGGGCCGGGCCGGGAGCGCCGAGCGGCTCCGCCCCGCCCGGGACGGCGCTGGCTGTGCGCTGTGTTCGGGGTTACGGAGCCAAACCTGCTTGGAGCTGGGGCTCGCCTTCCCGTTCGTGGGCCGGCGGGAGGGTGCCGAGGTTTGCGTGCTCGGAAGGGACCGCTGGAGATGATCCATTCCAACACCCTTGTCACACAGAGTCACCTGGAGCAGGTGATACAGGAACGCTTCCTGGGATGTCTCCAGAGAGGGACACTCCATGCCTCCCTGGGCACCTGTTCCAGGGCTCTGGCACCCTGGCCCTGAAAAAGTTCTTCCTGGTGTTGCGGTGGAACTCCCAGTGCAAGTTCTAAATGCACGGGTAAATGCCCGTGAACATTGAAAACTGACGTCAGCAGCGCTCTGCGGGGCTGGACAAAAGGTATTATAGGTGAACGCTCTGCTTTTCCAGCTGTGGAGCTGTTCTAAGTGCATCCACTGCACAGGGAACTGTGCAAACCTGTCACTCGCTCCTGATGCTCGCCCCGTTTCAGCTGTCTCACAGGTTTCGCTCCAGGTTTCAGCCCACAGCCACTCTCACTTGTTCTTTGCCATGAATTTCACCTAAAGGTCTCACATGGAGCCGTAACTGAGCTGAGTTGCTAGCTCAGGGAGTTTGTCAGGAAAGCTGAGCCTTTTGCTGGGCTTTGACCAAGACCCGTGAGCACAGTGGTTTCGTATGTTTTTGTGGTAGCTAATTCCTAACTAGTGGCCAGTCTGAGCCTGCAGATAATCAGGTTTCTGCTGGTCATCCTTCTGCCATTCCTTCTGCCCTGCACTGGTGACATCTACAGGTTTTCATCACCTCCTGGGTTTTAACATTTTGTGCCACCACTGTTTAATAGTAGCAGCAAAGCCTGCAGTTCACAATTGTGTGCAAGGCAGGGGAAAATACTTACATGTACATATGTAATTGGAAAAAACCCATTCTTTTTTCTTTGGGCATTATTTTACTGAATCTTAGACTGATGTACTTGGGCTGAGCCCACTGTGGTTTATAATGCTGCGACACAAACACAGTGCTCAGCTGGCATTGCGGTGTAATTTCCTGATAACCATGGTAGAATAAATTTGCTCAGTCGACAAGCAAATGTGTGGAATGTTACTTGTTATCATCCCATTAGCTTATTGGCTTATGTATATACTAATTACACTGTATTTAAGCTGAGGGCATTCATTTTCTGCTGCATATGCTTAGTAAGAAGGAATCCAGTAGAGAAAATGTGAAGTGTGTGGTTGCATGTGAGTCACATGTTAGACATCGTGACACGGCAGAATTTCGGTGGTGACAGCAGTACAGAGAGCGGTTGGCTTGCCTAAGCTGCTGTTTAGCAGGGCAGGCTGTGGCTGTCCAGACCATTCTGCAGCCCCCTAAAAAGGGGCAAGAGCCCCTGAATGGCAATGGGAAATAAGGGGCTGCAGGAAGCTGTCTTAATTTTCAGCCACTGCTGGTAGGAGGGAGCAATGTCAAAGGAGTTTTGATACCATTTACAATATTGAACAAATCTGGACATTGTTTAGAAATTTATTAGCAATTTTAAAATAACATCATTCCTTAGATAAAAATGCAATCTTACAGGAATATACATTTGTCCCACACAGATATGACCCTATAGCTCACTGGCGGGCCATTCGCTCTGACTTTCCTCTGTTGATTTTAAAACGTGCGAGAGGGCAAGACGGACTCTGGCACTGATGACAGGCTTACATGACGGTTACAAACTGTACAGCAGTATTTACAAAAGCATTTCTGTGGGTTCATGAAAACTAGATATAAAAGTGTGGAAGGAGGTAAAGAATTGAGACAGGGAAGGGCCGGGTGGAGATGCGAGGGAGGGCTGGGAAGGTGGGCGGGGAGTGTAGGGAAGAGTGGGAGAGGAGGTTTATATCTGGACTGATTTATACTTAAGAGAGGTCATTTTACAGCTCTGGGCAATTCAAATGAAGGCAAAACACTTATATTTATCAACATTTATAGCTGATGATCAGAGGAGGAAATGGTGCTCCAGGGCCTGAACTGAAGAGGTGCTGAAGAACCCCATCTTCCCTGAAGTCACTGGGAGACACCAGTACGCAGTACGTGCCAGGCCAGACCCAAACAATGCACAGACAGCACCCACCAGTGCTCAAACCCTTTGGATCCTGCAGTACTCAGTCCTTGGTGCTGATGTGAATTCAGACTGAGTGAGAGATCAGCTCCTAAATTACACTTTTGCTCCTGAAACCAGACTAAATTCCAACCACTTCTTGCCAGAATTCACCCAAAGTGACTCATCCCTTGCTCTGTCAAGCGGCAATTGTTTGGAGGGAGATTCATCATTCGGAATTGATTTTTAAGGCAGTTTTGTATCTCCCCTTTTTTTGTGTGTGATGCAGCAATGTTTGTCAGAGATATTTACAATCTCACTCCTCCTCCTCCAAAAATCTTCCCACATTCAAACTGTTAAGACTAAATAAGCTTGAAACAATCATTTCTATGAGCAATCATAAAGTTGATGATGTTTAGATAATATTGGCTGCCAGTCTACCTAAGTGCTTGAGATGGGAGCAGACTGACTTAGGATGCTTAAAATACTGAAAGCATTTCAGCCTAATTGGAAAGAGCTAACAGAAAAATACAGATATTTAATCACCTGAATGACGATGCCAAATGGTGTCTGAGTTTGTGGTTCTGTGTTGAAGAGGAAAAAGCTTTGGAAAGGGGCTGTTGGAACGCTGGCAGAAAAATCTGTGGTTGAGTGGAGTGACACCTGCTCTTGCCTGGGCCTGTCCCTGCTCCCCTGGACCTGGGATGCAGCCACTAATCCTGGCCTAAGGAAAGGAGTGGGCAGAACGCTGCCAGCTTCAGGCCACAGGAGTGGAGGCAGAGTGCCTGATGTGGGGTAGAAAAACAACAGCATGGGAGTATGGACACAGGCTCCTGATCCTGCCTAACGAAGCCCTTGGTAAAGCTAATGAAGATTCCCTCATTACGTCAGTCATTGGTGCTGCTCCTCTCAATTAGCCCTTTAGAAATGGACTTGATTAAGTTGCCTAATTGTCCCCTGCCACCTGAGATCTCTGCCATCCTCTGGGGCTGGGGGCTGTGACACCAGCCCTGCCTGGGCCAGAGTTATGCCTCTCCCCACCATCTGTGTCAGACCTGGCAGAGGATACTCTATGGTGTCTCAAGTGACAGTGGACACCCACGTTTAGGCAACTGAGTCGAGCCCTGTGCCCCTAAAGAAGGCCTGGAGTTTATGCTCAAGTGTTAAGTTCCCTGTAAGGGGGAGAAGAAGAATGGAGAATTTAACTAGAACGCTAAAATTTTTATCAGAAGAGGGTTTTTTTTTTCCACTCCAGTGTCATGCTACTGAGTTTTCTCAAAGCAATTGGATCCCAATCTGTCTTCAGAACAGAACACTGCTGTGCTTCTGCTCTCACCCACCCAACCTCAGGGAGCTGTAGAAGCAAGGTCAGAGTGGTTTCAACTTTCCAGAAACAAGGAAGGAACAGAGATGAAAGCTCCATGGACTTAGATCCCATTGGAAACCTTCTGGATCCCTGGCTTGCTCATCCAGAATAAAACTTTAAAAGTTTCACAATATTCAAAAGAAGAAAAAAAAGACACCCTGTGTAGCTATTGAGAATTGTCTTTCTTAGACTTTTTTGAAGAAGAAAATAAATGGGGGAAAGATGTAATTAAATTTTTCAGGGCCCAGTTCTGTTTTCCACATTCTTTGCATCAATACAACTTCCTTGGCCTCTAATGCCCTCCAGCCTCATGTTAGTGAGAAGGGAACTGGGGCTTCTGATGGCCTGGAATGTTTTCTTTGTATGCATTACGGTTTTCATTATGGGAACTGATAAAATCTCACGGCTACCAGAACCCCCCGACTGGATTCTACTTCAGAATTGTTGTGCTCCAAATTCCCCATTCAGTGTTCCTCTCCCTGCCACTGTCCCTGCTGTGGGGACAGTCACAGCAGGGCCATGGATGTAGCTCAGGATTCTCAGTTCTGTCCCAGTAGGGCTGCTTCACTTCAGCTGCCTGGACCAGTGGGGTTGGGGTTTCTCATCTACACGTATGAAGGAAGGCCTCCAACTCCATCTGTGACACAGGTGACCAACCCCACGGGCTCGGGGTACTGCCGCCTCGTCTGGTTGTGTCTGTGTGCAAACACGCATACATTTCGTACAGCAATCTGAAACTCAGGCAGAAAAGACACAGGAGCCTGGCTGAGACCCATACAACTGTTATATTGGCGTCAGTCTAAAGAAAGCAATGATACATTGCTTTGGAAATTATCAAGAAATGTAAAAAATGCATTTGCCCTTTTTTTGTTGTTGTTGTTGTAGTCACTGGGGCAGGGTTGAGAGTCAGAAAACAAAGCAGAAATAGATGCGGTTCTGTACATGGCGCCTCTCTGGCTGTCCCTCCGTGCCGGGGTGTGGTGAGCAGGGCAAGAAAACAGGTGGGACTCCTGCAGTAGCAGCAGCATCTACACCATCATCGTCCACATGTCCAGCTGAAGAGGCAGATGATGCACAAAAGGTCTGTGGACAACGAAACTCCAGCTCTGGATCCCGAGTTCCACTTGCTTTCCCATCATGTCAGCCACACAGAAATAAGGAAGAAAAAAAGAAATGCACCTGATGTGGCTGGCCCAGTAGTGTCTGGACTAATGAGCAGGAGTGATACAGGGAGGAGGTTTGTTGTTTTATAAGGAATGTCTTTAGTCTGCAGTGTCCTCTTGTGAGTCAGAGAAGCTCAGAGGCAAACAGCAGATTGTTTTCCCCATTCTTTCCTTCCACGCCATTTCTCAGCCGTCGCTTCCTTCAAAGCTTCCATCCACAGCACGGTGATTGTACCCACCATCCACTCCCATGCACAGGGAAACACTCCAGGAACTGACCCTGCCCCCTCCTTCCCACTGTCCCCTAGACTGCCTCACTTGCAGAAGGCAGCAGCTCTTTGCTCAGGCCTGTCACAATGTGCACACTGGAAGTACCTCAAACGAAAAAGAAAGAAAAAGCCACCCTCCCCAGAAAGAGAAGTTTGGACAGCTGGCACCAGCAATTACTAAATTTAACTCCTGCCCCTCAAACTGAAGTAATTTGCATTCTCTGCTAGCCATACATTTTCCACTCTGCAGCACCTACTGGGTCTTCCAGGGTAAAGTGGGGTTTCCCCTGGCCATTGCAGGCTCTGCCCCCCGAGGGAGTAGCAGCTTTCACTAAGAATGCCCGGGGCACAATCCTTCCTGTCATTTTTCCTTCCCGTCAAGAACAATCCTAAAAGATGGACTGTCAGGCATCCAAAGTGCTCTTTGTCACCACTAATTTAGGTAAGCACTGTGTTTTCACGAGTGTCTTCCATTTGGAGGGTTAGATGGACTTTGCAGTGAAAGAAAATGAGTTAGGGAGCCCTTACATGGCATTTTCAGGAGCAGCCAGGCACGGGCATTTTTCCCTTTCAAATACCTTTGAAGCACATCAGCACCAGCAGCAGCAAACTCACAGGGAGACAATTGTGTGTGCCCATCTCCATACAGGCACCAGGGATGAAAGGATGAGACTGACCCACATCAGCTGGTTACTTTCTCTAGGGAGGCCTTGAATTATGATTTATGACAGATGCTTGTACAAATGGCTTCATATTTCTCTAGTATTTGGTTTTTTCCATGGTATCTTGAGCTGATACCAGCCGGTTCAAAAACTACAGTCAAAAATACCCTTTGCTGTTTCTCCTTCATGCCCCAGAGAATTGAGAAGAAAAACAAGAGCGTTACAAAAATAATGTAATCAATGTATGCAGTGAAGAGTGTCCTCAGACATCTGCAGAGCTCGAGATTTAAATCAAAGTTTAGCTCTGAGTCAGATCATACCTCAGGACTCAGAACTGATCTACAAGTTTGTGAATCATCCTGAGGAGGGAGAAAAAACAGCAGTAGTCTAGACAAAGATCAGTTGCATAAAATCTAACAATACGTGCCTGTTTTTTCAACCGCTCTCAGGGTTAGGGTCAACTGTCAGTGTGAGAGAGTTTCACACTTAGTAGTCAGGAACTGTGGCTGGGACATGCTGTGCTACCAGATGTTTTGTGACTTAGTACCTGACCCATCCACTCAAGTCTTGGAAGAGGACTGAGACCATGCACAGGAACACGAAAAAGTCCTTTCGCACCTGCATCTTGATCACACTGCAGCAATTCTCCTAATAAAGATTCACAGCTCTCTCCCTCTCCCTCTGCTTTCAGCCCAGACCAGGGTCAGATAACTTTACTTTGCCACCTATTCCGATTCTTGCATTTCTTATCTCAGGATCCTGCTCAAATTGATCAGGGTTCAGCTATTTTATAAAATAATTTTGAAGGCAGACTTTTGTCTCCCCTGTTCCTTAAATTGCTGGTGCCAGCTGAATGTGTAGGATGGATCTGCCAAATGGGCTTTGGGGGTCTTGCCACCCTTGAATAGGACGAGACCTTTAGAGGAACTGAGCAAAAGGAAAGAAAACAAAGCCAGAATAAAATGTCCCAGTCTTGGGAAGAAAGATTCTCTACCGATAAAGTCATCGTGCATGTTAAAAGGGAGTGAGGAAGAAGGAAAATGAACACAAGATATGCAAAATCAGTAACGTTCAAACTGTCAGTGGATTGCAGAATAGTTACTTACACCAGGTACACTTTGTTCATCATACAAATTAAAAAAGGAAAAAAAAAAAAACAGTACCCGTTCCCCAACCACACGTAAAAAAGCACTTAACAGTTCAAAGGTAAAGCTTGGCACATTCCAAATACGAAATGATTCACTTGACATGCAGCAAAATATACAAGGAGTGATTCTTTTTCTTTTTTTTTTTTTTTAAACAAACTTAATTCAATTCATTATCTTTGCTTGGCACAATTGCAATTCATTTTAAAAAAATATTTGAAAAATACTGAAACTGACCTGAATTCAAGTATAACGGTTTCTTCAACAGAAACATTATCAATGCAATAAAACATCACACGGAATATATCGAAGCGTAACGTCTTCTGGTTTGTTTGTTTGTTTTTGTTTCCCCTCACCCCTGTAAATTTCTTTTTCTATACAGTTTTAATGCCAACACAACTTACAATTTTATTTTAAAATCAATATTATTGCATTGTTTTTGCATATCTTGTGGAACAGAAAATGCAAAGTTACTGATTCCCTTTTCGAAAGCAGAGACAGTGGTTTGTTTTTGCATTCGAATGGCCCCAGATACAGATCTCCCGCAGCTCAAACCAGGACATGGAGAACTGCTCTTACACACACGCACGCACACGCACTCGCTCCTATTGCTCCCACACTCGCAGGTACGCTTAGCACTAAAAAGAACCCAAATCAGTCACTCAAATGTGCAAGACTATATCAAGTGCATTGCCGACTATCTTTAAATTATAAAACAACAACAAAAAAAGGTTTCGGTTGCTAGTAAATAAAATTACAAATTCTCGGTGTACATAATGGTTGGTAAAACTCATTTATCGTTATACTTCTACCAAATTCCAATGGAGAAACCAACCCTGCCCCCCCAGTTTAAATAATACAACATAATCAAACCAATTTAACATCTGCAAAGGTGAAAATAAACCAAAACAAAAAAAGGTAGGTGATTACAAAACGCTGTAAACACTCCCTTCTCCCTCAAAAAAAAAAAAAAAAAATTAGTCAAAATAAAAACTGCAACATGCTTTCAAGAAAATGCCAAACTGCGAAACAAGAACTCTGCACAGGCCGCGGCCTCTCAGCCTCGCCGCCATGCCTGCTATCCCATTGGCTGGCACAATTGGCGCGCTGAGCTCTGATTGGCCGACAGGAGACCGCCTGAGCTCGGATTGGCTGGCGAGCGACCGTCCGAGCTGTGATTGGCCGGCAAGGGCCACTGCGGGAGTCTCGGCAGGGCTGGGCCGCGCCTTGAGCGCCCGCGGGCTTCTCCTGCTTCCTCCTCCCCGTGGCCGTGTGGGAATCCACAGCAGAAGTCTTCCTCTCCCTCCCAATCAAAGGGCCTTGGCTTTATGGAGACGGTGAGGCTCGTACAGAATATGTGCAAAATGATTTTTACAAGCAAGGTTGAAAGACACCCGTTTGGTGCAGGGTCCTTTTGGCTAGGGCCATCCACAGGAAGCTGAGGTTCCCCTTGGTGCTCCGGAGGCAGCTGTCGTTCCTTGTGCAGGGACTGAAAAAAAGAGGGAGCTGGCTCTCCTCCTCTTCTTCTCCTCCTCCTCACTCTTCCTTCACGGACACGTGCTGGGGTTATATCCGCTCCTGAAAAGCTTTCTTACACCACCCAACTCTGCGACTCGTCCCAACAGAAATGAATGAAGAACGCTGTTCCGGTTACTCCAGGTCACGAGAACAGTGAGGCACTTCTGAAACAAACCCATTAGGAACATTGAAACAAATAAAAAACCAGCATCGCTTCCAGCCCTGGCAACTACAGGCTGCTGATATAAATCCTGCTGTCCTTGAGCTCCTCCTGACTTATCCTACAATCCGGGTTTTGCACCTCTTCCTCTTCCTCTCCTGCACTGTCCTGCCCTGGGTCCCTGCAGTTAGCAAAAGGCAAGAGGTTGCCATTGGGGCTCTGCTTGCTGTTACCATTGAGAATGTTGTCTGCTGCATTTTCCATCTCTTCTATCGTCATGTCGCAGGCGTCTGCGAGCTCCTGGGTTGTGACCTCAATGAACTTTGGATCTTGAGCAAACTGCATCAGTCCTTCCGAAATCAAGACCTTCGAGAGCAGGCGGGGAACCAGAACACAAAGACACGTGTTAGTACCCCTGCAGCATCCACCCTGCCGCACCTCCAACACACCCCTCTGTGCTGCTGTTTCCCTCTCCCATTCACGCTTCCAAGCCCCGTGCTGGGAGAAGGGCTCTCCTGCTGCTGCTGCCCTGCCTTCAGGGCCCCGTTCCCAGCCGTGCCCCAAGTGCCACCCTGCCCTCGGTTTCTCCTTACCGCTTCCACCAGGCTGCTGGCGCTGCCGTGGAGCTGCCGGCTGCTCCCCGCGCTGGGGCTGGGCACGGTCAGGGACACGGGCCGGGCTCTCCGGGGGCTGCCGCCGCTCTCGGGGTACCGGGAGCCGCAGTGCACGGACGGCAGGCTGCTGTTGAGCTTCTCCGAGGATTCCGCCCCGTCCAGGCGCAGCGTCGGGATGGTTTGTTGCGGCCAGCCGCGGTTGCAGGGCGTGGCCGGGGGTGTAGCACACAGCCGAGAAAACGTGGTGGGGGAATGGCTTCGCTGGAGCAGGGGACTCAGGCCGGCCACTGCTAATGCCTGCGGGCAGAGGAGGGACAACGTGAGTGACAGCTTGGAACAAAGGAGGTGCTGGAGAAACCATAAAGTCCTGGAGAGTTTGGAGGCTTGTGAAAACAGCTGCCAGCTCCTTGAAGCGTTTCGATGTATGCTGCAAACTCATTTTGGAAGCTTTCCTTTAAATGGTGTAGCCTGCGCTAGAGCCAAGCACTTGACTGGAAATTTTCAGAATCGCTGTTCTATAGCCTGGGAGCCACAGCACTGCTGGGAGAGATGGCAGCCCCATTCCCATGGCAGTTCCAGGAAGGATGCAGTCCCATTCCCATAGCACTGCCAGAAACACCACCTCTTCTCCAGTGGGGGAGACAGCAACTCATTTTCCCCCCACTGACAGCAGACACAGCACAGGCTTTTATTGCCAGTTGCTGTTTTAAGTGTCTACCAAGGAACCTGAACAGATACCAGATGTGAATTTTAGATGTGTGTGCAGTCAGCAATAACTTGAAATCCACCATTGGATTCTAAGGCATCTGCTGTTGGTGGGAGGATCAATATCTGACGATTATACTTTCAGCCATGCAGTCCTTCCTGTAATCTATACACAGCCTCTGAGTCATTTGGCCTCCTCTTATAATAAATTCCTCAAGAGGCCTCTCTGATGCCTCACTGATGGTGACTGCTTCCTTGTTCTATAAGCAAGATTGTCAAGAGTCATAAGCTTATCTTACAGGGCTCATGGCTGAGCAATGAAATAAATGCATAGAAACTACAAAAGCGCGTGGATTGAGATGTGTTCAGGCTCTGTGTTTAGTGTAAGCTAACTGTGCAGAAAGGCACTGGCAGGCCTCCCTTCTCTTCAATGCCTGCCTGAAAATGCTGCCTCAAAGACTTGACTTACACAAGACTTAAACTTGCCCTTTGGTGGTGCTCCTTCCCTCCACTGACCACAGTGGGAGTGAACTGACTAATTTAAACTAGACAACTCACTTAAAGCTATCTAATGTTCAGTGAAGTTCAGTCCATCTGCCACTGAAATCCTTGGGAATTGATAATTATGTTGTGCTGATGACTGCAGTGTCGAGTAAACTGACACTGGAAAAAAGAATTAATTCTTAGTCATCTGCAAGTTCACCAAGGATTTTTCAGGAATTAGATGTCAGACTCCTATCAAATTTCAGCGAGGAAGAAAGCCCTTAAAACTTCTTCTGAGTAAGTCATGCCCTGCAGGCTATGATGGCCTCAGCACATTCCTTAAGCTGCCAGGACTTCAAGGAGAGACCTGGATCTGTCAGGCAGGACAGCGGAAACAATTTTTCAGCTTGTTGGCAGAAGCTTACACAAAATGCTTTCTCAAAAATGTAAGCTTCTCAGGAAGCTGAAAGAAGCTGTGTAGACCACTGCTTTCTGGAGCTCAAGAATTAAAGGATAACTCTCTGGAAGTGGAGGTGAAAAAATCCAGAGAGCCTCAGGCCTACACCTCTCTCACTCGTCTGACTTCCCCACCCCTCCCATTCCTGCTGTGTGGCATTTTCTGCCCTTGTGGCAGCCTAAAGAAGTGGCAAGGCCGTTGTGCCCTGCCTGTGGGGACTGCAGAGAGCAGGATGCCACATCTACAAGGTTGGCATTGCCATCTGCACCTGTTTCCTTTATGGAGACAAAAAGTGGCCTCAAACCAACAGACACAGCTCTCCTTTGGAGCATGACAGCTGGCTAATCATCTAGGTGTGTGTTTAGGCATACATTTGCTAGGCTGCTGAACACAGTGACAAAGGGCTTAAGAAACTGATTGATTGCAGATAATCAGTTTATGTTTCAAAATGGTGAATTACACTTGCTGGTTACCTTTGATTGATGTTAAAGTAGACTGTGCGCACTTTATTCATGTGCATACTGCCATCAAAGCCAGTGTAATTGCACTGCAGCATGCAATTTGGGTAGTTATTTTTGTCTTTTTGTTAGTATTTTATTTTATTCTTTCATGGGCATCAGAAAATGATAACTGTGGCTGACTCCAAGGGCCATACTCCTGTTACCTTCTGGGAATGATGAAAATCCTGATTGCTGAAACCTGGGCCTTTGGGATGGGTGAGAATGTATCCCAAATGGTTTTTAAACAGTGGGTTGGGATGCTCTGGGTGGTTATTACCACTCACCTGATGATGGACCAGATGCAAAGGCAGGACTGTCTTTTGTGAGACATCCACGCCCTGGTTTTTCTGTCTTTTCAAACACTCTAAGTGAAAAGATGCTCTTCGACCTGAAACAGCAACACACACAGTGTGTCCATCACTCATCATACACTACAGGGAATCTGTTTTCAGTTTCTTTTAGTGCAGTCCCACTGGACATACAGTAGACATGCATGTTTTGGGCTCTGTCCACTTCCCCTCAACACTCTGCCCTTTCCAAAGCACGTTTTTACAGAAAGCACTCGGCATGTGATCTGTGTCCCTCAGTTGCCTGACATACCACACTTTGTGAGACTGTGTCTATGGCAAGGTCAAGTGCAACTGAATTAATCAGCGGGGAATTTACATGAGTGGAAGGTGACTTAGACAGATATGAATAATTTTGGGAATTTGGAAAGAAGGGAAGAGAAAAAAAAATATTTTAGAGGGAACTACTGAAGCAGTCACATTGTTTACTTGTTATAAAATTAAACTTTACTTCTCTAAAGACGAGAAAGATACTCCCAATAAGGAATTTAAAACTACTGAAAAGTATGTTTGTGATCAAGTGCTTTACTTCTGAAAAATGGCAAATAAATCCAGTATTAAAGATTCAATGTGTGGCACACTAAAATATTTTTGTGGTCTTGATTCTGTTTCTCTAAAGAACGAAAGAAAGAAAATTAGAATTCTGAAAATAGTAATTATCAATAATATTAGATTAATATTAGATATTATAATATTAATATTAGATTAGTTATAATATGGATTAAATATCTAGAATATTTGATTGTTGAGAAAAAGCCCTCTCAGAGTTGGAGAAAATATGTTCTAATCCAGAGAATGAATGTTACAATGCATATTCAAAGTATTTCATGTTTCTAGAGAAGAATCCCAGCTAGTCAAATGAGTATGACATCAGTATGTAAATATTCACTAGAATGTACTTAGTGAAGCACTGTATCAAGGGCAGACTGCCTTACATACAGATGTAGAAGTTGTCATTGCCTAACAGTTAAAGATTTGAAACAAAGTAAATGTTAGAACACTCAAGCATCCTGAAGGATTTCAGTGAAGACACAGTCACCTCACTTTAAACATGACGCTAGTTAGTCTGTCATTGCTATTCTGTAAAAATGTATTTTATACACGATTCTTTGTAGTTTCTTCCTTCAGTACCCCTTTTCAACACACCAATACTCAGAAAAAGAAAAATGCTATAGTTAAAAGAGCTCCTTTTGTCACAGACTCTCTTGATACTTTCATAAAAATCACCTTGTGATTCATGGGTTTCCCCTCACAGTGAAGCACTTGAAAATCTCCTGGTACAATTAGAGCAGAAGGAAAATTTATGTTGTATTAACTTAATCTGACATTCAGTGCATTCCTGGCAGCAGACAAAGGAGACAATCTCTCATTTCTCCTTGCTGAATACACACAGAGCAGAACACTGTAGACTCAAGGCTCACCTATTTGGTGACTCCCTGGGGATTGTTTGGAGAGTCCACAGCTCTCAAATAAACTGCCCTAAATCACAGGAAGCCTTGATCAAACAGATCTCAGGGACTCTCCAAGCAGCCACAGGTTCATCTGCTGACCAAATGTGGGGCCAGCAGAGCCATGTGCCTGATCAGGATTGTCTGCACGCCCTGGGATTCCTGATCTCACAGCAACACCGGTACCCACAGGCTGGGATTCCTCCTGGGAGATGTGGGAACTCCAGTAAGGTGGAGGAAACACAGCCCTGCACTGCTGGGAAGTTACCTAGAGCTGAGGAGCACAGAAACCCCTTCTTCGGAGAGTGCCGGCTGTCCTCTCCTTTGGTGTTTTCTGGCAGAGTGAGTTGTCTGTTTTCATCATCTTGGTATGCAAGCCTGGGAAGGAGAGCAGAGGGATTTAGAAAAGCAGCTGATACTGAGCAGAATAAGCCCTCTTCCAGCAAGGAAGCCGGGAAGGTCATGCTAGCAAAGGGATGCAAGAGCAAGCTAGCTTCAAACTATTACTTGTCCAAGAGACCATGAGACAGAAAACCCTCTAAAATTGAACTCTGGGAACATCAGGAGGTGAATTTGGGGAGCAGCCCTGCAGATTCAGATGTCTCATTCAGAGAAGGAAATCCTAGGTGAAAAGTATCCTTTTCAATGTTGCTTCTAGGGCTGAAGTGCACTTTTAAAGAAATTATTTTCTCATGTTTGAGTTGTCTAATATTTTCTGACCTTCTCCCATAAATGAACTGTTTGTAGAAAAATGCCACCTCTTCCCAGTACTCCCCCTTAATTAAAGAACCACCCAAACACCTCGACTAAAGCTGCAAAGCTCACATTTCGGTAGAGAGCAGACTTGGTTCACTACAGTACTCAATGTCTTCATTCAAATTTTCATCATAAGTCTCATCCTGAGACACTTCCTCTTGGCAAACAATTGCCAGCTGGCTGTCTCTGGAACTGGAGCTAATGAGCAAAAAAGACAAGTCAAGATATGGACATGGTAAAGACAACCTGTTACAAAGACAAGAATGACAGGCTCCATCTGTCTCCGTTTATTATAATGCTGAAGAGCCATCATACGAAAATCAGTAACTGAGCAGAGCTACAGAGTTCACAGATAGAAGGCAACAACCTTTGTTTCCTCTTTCAAAGGATGAGTTTCTTAAATCAATGCTGAACAACACTGTAAATGTATTTTGTCATTTGCGACTACCTGTACTCTATTAATGTTCACACTAATCACATGTCCAAAGATACACCTCACTGAACTCACAGTAAAATCTGAGATGGGCTCTCAGGAATAAGTTTTTTTCCCTTGTTGCAAAAGACTTGGTTATGGATTTTCAGAGAGGCCTCCAGGACACTCACAGCAACTTTCTCATTTCTGTGATGTGTGGCCTTTGCCTTCCAAATCCCTCAATCTGCAGCAGCTCTGCTCTCTGCCTCCTGCTCACATTCTCATCCTTGCTGGCTTTTCCACCTTTCATCCCTTTTTTTAACTGCAGAGTGCTTCTACTGAATTCAGTAGGATGTGTTCAAATCCTTAGGTGTTCCAGCCCTTAATTCCCTGCTTGCCTCCTCTCTGTCCCTCTGTTTCACATTTCAGCACTCATATTTTGCTTTGTTTGGACTTCGTGTTTTCTGAGAAGTAAAGTAAAATCTGGAGGTAGCTTGAATCTTTGAGGTATGGACATGGAGGTATTGGAAAAAATTTCAATTTCTTACTAGCATTTGCAGAAGAGAGCAGGGTGGCTTTTTTTTTTTTTTTTTGTGTTTTAGGGACTGAAGAGGCAACTTTATCTTGTCATCTGGTTAAAGCAAAAATCATTGGGAGAAATGTGGGGTATACATTGTGTAAAAGAGCCTGTAGGTCAGTGCTGCAGTGACCTTCCACTGAAATGGGAGGCAAGTAAAACTACTAAGGTGCAGAGGCGAAAAAATCGGTATCTGGCATCTCCTGCTGTTCAACTGTCTGTGTTTAGCCAAAACCATACTGAATTTTTGTATGAACATGCCAGGGTGTACTTCACTATGCTGTGATCAGAGAATGTGTAGTACATGTGTGAGCCCAGCTAGAATCTCTAAAAAAAACCAAATCTAGAAAATAGCCAGAACATGGATCACTGCTTTGCCCGAGTTGTATTTTCTGCAGCTGCATGGTGACCAGTATCTCTATTTCAGCCCTACTGCCACCAAAAAGGAGAGCTCATATTCAGCATTAATGGGAATTGGAGTTTGAAGAGGGTGAAAGAGTGGGTCTCATGCCCAGACATCATTAGAGGGGTATGGATAACACGTACCGTCCCAGGGTCTCGTAGTAATGTGTCCTAATTCAAGGAACGTGCCCAGGAAAGCAAGGAGAGAAAAGAACACCCTGTTAGCAGAGTCACACCAGCACCAGTCAGCAGGGAGGAGGGCAGATGGCAACACATGTTGTGCAACTCCCGTGGCCTCCCTCAGGAAGGCATGAAATGGAAAAAACCACGGGACTTGTCACTTGGGCAATTCTGCACCCACTCAAGTTCCTCTGTCTTATTGTCCTAGTCTGTCCTTTATGGGGGCAGCATTTAGTCACTTTTCACCCTGTTCACTCTCTGCACTGAAAAAAAAATCCATCTCTTTCCTGCTGTTTCCGAAAGTATTAAAAAAAAAATCCCCCACTGAGAAAAATTATATTCCTTTTGTGTTAGTCATCTGTGTGTAGAGAGCCTGAAAGCTGTCCAGAGAAGGGGATTTTCTTCACTTTGTTTCCAAAAACCTTGCCTCCCTCCTCCCAGAATGTCCTTGGTGACCTCTGTAGGGATGTGACCTGCTGAATGAAAAACCACTGACTTCCACAAAGCTCCCTATTGGGCGATTAAGACATGAAGAGCAGTCTCCTTCAGTCACCACTTGGTAAAACATCTCCCTGTGGTGAAGGAGGGATAAATAAGGTTCCCTTTCTATCTTACAAAAGGCTTCTTCCTGATAAAGCCCAAAGAAATCAAGTGTGTTGTTCACTCAGAGTGCTGGTGCTTTGCAGTGGGCAGCTGGTGCATCTCTATGGCACTGTGGGCTGTGGCGCAAGTGGAGAACCAAAAGGTTCAATCCAGGCTTCAGGCTGGGCAGTGTCTGGGAGTGACTTTGGAGGGGCAGCAGCACTCGGTGTTTGCATGCACCTTCCAACATCCAGCACCTCCTCCCTTGGCTCCCTCTCTGCTGGGAAACTTACCTTTTGGATGGGAGTTTCCAGGGAGCCTCCTGCACACATATGGTGGGTGACAAGGGGGTCCCGTGGCCTTCCACTGTGCTGACAGTGCTGGGGTAGCTGGGTGGGCTGGGGAAGCGACACAGGGCAGTGTTGTTGGCATTGTTGATGTTGGCATTGGAGCCTGAAGATGAGTAGCTGCTGGGAGTGAAGGTGGAGTCCACCAGCTTCTCGTGAGACGGAGACTCGGTATCTCCATGGTTGTTGCCAGACTTGTTGATGTGCAAAGGTCTCTGGGTGGTGAATGTCTGGGGGAACCCACTCCTGCCATCACTTTGGTAGTAGCTCACATGGTTTCCAACAAGCCTCCAGCTCTCTGTCAGAGAAACAGAAAGGGTTTTACCTTTGTGAGTGAGATGTGCAAGGGCCCCAGTGTTGTCCTGCTGAGACTGTTCTTGAGGGGAAAAAAAAGTGAGGACCAAAGTGAGCATCTCTCTTCTAGGAGGCAGTGTGAGGATTTTTCTGTGACAGAGACCAGGCTGGGATTTCAGAGCTGGCAGATGTTTCTCTCCACACCTCCATCCAGCCCTGGGAGTCCAGGACAGGCTATGGGTGCAAGAACCAGGTAGATGCTGTTTGGTTTTCTCAGTGCAGTTGCAAAGGAACATTTAGATATGAAGGGGAAGATGAGAAGAGCACCAGAAACTATTAAGCAAAAAAGAAATGAAACGAGAAATTCAATGAGCCAGTTAGATGTAGGTAATGGAAGGGACTGACAGCATCTTTTTGTAAAAAGAGAGGAAAATTTCAAAGGAGGGAGAGGAAAAGTTACCAAAGAAAACAATTACAGGAAACAGGAATGAAATGAGAAAGACAGGATTTAGCTAAGTTGGTCAGAAAATTTTCTCCTTCCATAGGAGCTCTATTGGGTCCTGGTGTACTTTCTGGAAGGATGCTACCAGTGCCACTGAAAGGAGTTAACAAAACACTAAAGTGTGCCTGGCTGCTGCTCTGCAGATTGCAAGGTGGCTCCACTGATCTGTTCTTTAATTTAGGTTTCATGAGGGAATCTTCCAGTGAGATGTTTCCCTTGAGAGAAAGAGAAGGAACTGGGATAAAACTATGCAAAGACTTTAGGACCTTTTATGTAGGACCTAGGTCCACGACTGTTTTCTAGTAAGATCTACACAACAAGAAGGGCCCAGCTGAAATGCAGAATGAACAGAAGAGAATGTAGCACTCTGAGCTCAGCCTCAGCTCGCAAACTTGTGTGGAACCTACCCGGAAGATATCATCTTCAGAGGCAGCAGAAACAGCTTCTTTCATGGCCTTGTCCAGCTCTTCCTCAGCTGTCAGGTCTCCAGAAATTGCTCGTCGGATCTCTGGCCCAATGTCGTGGAGTGTGCGCAGCCCAGCCTGCAGAACAGCAAACTATAGAGCTTCATATCTCCGAGTGGGCACAGGAGAGACAGCAGCACTGCCATTGCTTCCTAAACACTGTGGAGCCCTTTAGTTAGCACAGCACCCCAGCTCCTAGAGAAACACCAACAAACCCTGTTCTTTCCTCTGCACCTCAATGCAAACCAAGGAATGTTTTGTTGCTCATCCTTGGTTTCATCACAGCAGGACATAGACATAAATCCACAGGCTTGGCTAAGCAGGTCTGTGTGCTTTCAACTCTGGGTTCTCAGATCCACAACCAGAATTTCTAGAGCAGCCACAGATCCAGCTGAACCATATACTCTGGTGCCTTGGAAAACGTCTTCTTTTTCTTGGCAGCTTAAATATGGATTTAACAACTATGCTTCTGGCATTCGGACCTGCAAAGTCCTCAAAGCCCTCACTGACTGGAGCCTGTTCTAAAGAGTCCACCCAGGGTGGTGAGCTGTGGCTATACTGAGGCTTCGTTCTGTGTTTGTGCCCTCATCACAGCACTTTTCAAACTTGCTGAAACTCCAGAGTCACCCTTTTTTCTCAATGTATCCTCGAGGGACATACACTGTCCTGCTTGTACAGTCAACGGGCTTTTCTCTTTCTGTCCCACAGCCTGATAATCTACTGAGTGAACATGTATCACAGTGGGGAACAGATCCCAATCCTTACAGTCCTGAACACTGCATGGCCTTGGCATCCAGGTATGCTTTCTGCTTTCTAAGTGATTTTGCCTCCTGCCAACATGCCCTCGGAATGTATGTGGGGTAAGCAAATGTCTGTAGGACACTTCATACCACTTCTCTAAGAGGATCCCAAATTTCAGATATTACTGGCAGACTGATAAACTGTGATTATGCCTCATCTGTGCCTTCCATTTCCAGAGCTAAGGGACTGCTAGCCCATGGCACACAGGTATTTGTCCAGAAGGCTTGGTGTGCTAACTCCAGGGGTCTGTGAACTCCTGTTCAGTAGGAACAGCCCAGGGCAACCCCAGAATGCTGCAGAGGGAAGGGGGGCCTGTCTCTAGTGTGCCAACCCTGTGCCCTTGGGGCCCGCGTGTCACCTGTAAGGACAGCGCGTTGCGCTGGGACGGCTTCCCCACCAGCCCCTGCTCTTTGCGCTTCTTGAACTTGCGGAAATATTCCTGGATCAGGAACGTGGCGTAGAACTTGCCCACGGTCACCTCGTCATCTGCCAAGTGGGGGAGGGGAAAAAAAAAAGGCAGCTGATTTATAAATACATTTATAAAAAATTAATTAAATAAGCAGCTGATTTATTAGTATATATATCAGTGTATATCGCTGATATATCAGTGTATTCGTGTAAGCCTTGCAGAGACATTGGGTGCTGCACTCCATCTCTGCTTTCTATGGCATCAGGATGCAGGGCTGAAGGAAGGGATTGCTCTTGCAGCCAGAATAGCCAGGAGGAGAGGTGCAGGTGGCTGTGAGACTGGCTCTGCTGGCACAGAACCCCTGCAGCAGGAGCACATCTAGCCTTGCAGTCTCTGCTGTTAGTTAACCACAAAGGATCTCGTTATAATACATGCTGCAGTCTTGTGGTAGCCTGGGGTAAGACTTATTCTCAGGCTGGCTTGCCAGCAGCCACTGACTGATCATCCATCCCAGGCCTGCTCCAGCTCTTCTCTGCTCTGGAATTCTGTCTCTTGGTGCCTAACATGGGTGTGAGTGAACAGAGAAGATCATCTCTCCCCTGAAATGCAGTCACAGCTGTGTTCCCACACAATTAAAAGTGTCAGCCAAAATGTGCACTATGGTTTTCTCCAGGTAGCTCTCCCCTTTCTGCAAACCCACTCGAAATTTTAGAAGACGTAGTCCACTGATTTCAGAGCAGGCTGAGGACCTGGCTGCTTCTGTTGGCTGACTTCCAAGTGCTGTTTTGTGCCCATGGGGCCACCTGGAAAATCAGTGAATGCCACACTGGATGCCTGTGCATCAACTCCTATTTATGCATATTTTTTTCTTTTCTTTTTCTCTTCATATTCATGTTAGTATAGAGTAGACCTCAGCCTGATGAAATACAGACAGTTTGTATAAGAAAGTCTGTCCTCCCTATTCCACCTGATGATCACAAGGTGCACTAGGACAGGAGAGGTGGGGGAAAAAAACCAGAGAGGTTCAGAGACAGGGACAAGATCCTGCACTCACCACCTGCAGGAGGAACCACCTGGTCCAGCAGCTTCATACTGGTGCGCTTCCAGATTTTCTTAATTATTGCTCTCAGCTCTTCGTTGGCTTGCTCCAGGTTACCTGCAGGGTGAAAATCATCAGAGACAGGAATTAAGCAGAGCCTGCAGAGGAGCAATTTAATGTCTGGCACGGAAATCTCAGGAGGTAAATATCAGAGTGTTTTCAGTAGTGGAAAGTTTTGGGCCAAGAGATGCTAAAGCTCCCTCACAGCAAGAGGTCTTCTTCCTAAATATGCACAGTCATCTGGATAGGGAGGTGACTTTTCTTCTGGATACCCATCTCCTTCAAATGAGTCACCTTCAGTTTTATTTCTTGATTAATGTACATTCAAACCCTCTCTTCTCTCTAGGTGTCTGAAACCCGTATCTTGTCCTCCTAAAGGTGCTGTTTGTGCAGTTTTTGTTATTTCTCCCCAGCACTAAGGCTCTGCATGGCAGTAGTTCTTACAATAAAAAGTAGCGAAGATATGGACACTGAATAACCTGCTGAGGATGCAACACATGGACAGCATCAAAGGCAGAAATCTGACTCAGCAGGGCTAATTCCAAACTCCTGCCCCAACCACTTAAAAGATCCTCTTAAGGCAAGAATGAAAGCAGTTTGAGGCTTTAGATGGTTTCCCAGGAGTTCACTGGCCATGACTCCAAGAGCTTGAGGCTCAGACAGACAAGAAAACTGAGCCCTTTTTGGGTCTCTGTTTCATAAGACACAGGATGTCATACAGGGATTGTGGGTAGCTTTTTCCTCAGGAGAGTCTCTTGTGCTACAGTCAAATTCTGTTTAGCACAACTTTCAAGGCCTTAATATAATTTTTTCATTTTGCCACTGTTTTTTGGCTCAGCTGTGTACAGCTGGCACCGTGAGGTAGAGTTCTGCTGGTCTGTGCTTCCTCATGCCTGAAATGCAAGGCAGCCACTCCTGAGGCAGAGGTGTTTAGCTGTGAATCACAGACCTACACTCTCTTTTAATGCATCTCATTAATACATGAAGCCAGATTTTGACTCAGGACCAATATCTTTCATTACAGCAGGTGACAGAGTGCAACAAAGAGGACAAGCTGAGCCTCAAATCTTGTCTGGTTTCCTCAAATACACCTGCGGTCTATGCAAAGCTGTTAACAGCCCCTTTACTTCTCATCTCTCTTTACAACACCGCTGTCACTACAATGCAATGCTAACTCATGCTAATGGGAGCACAGGAGGAGTTTTTGTGAGATGAGACCCTCAGTCCAAGTTCTTTTTTCTCCCTTGAACTGGAAGATCAGTGACAACAGCAGTCAAGAAGTGGCTCAATTCTGCAGATGGGGTACAAAAAGGATGTTTCTTTGCCCTTTATCCTCCTAATTCCTGTGTGAGCAGACATTGATCTAAAACTTTAGACTTTCAGGTCACTGTGAAGAATGTGATCAGTAATTTGAGATGATACTATAGGAAGCACTGGCTTCCTAGGTAGTGGGAAACACTGTGCTTTCCCTAGTGGATATTGTTCCTCCAAACCTCTTTACATAGCTTTTTGTCCCATGTGCAGCATAGGAATACTTTGGATCATTTTAAACAAGATGTCCCTGTTGGTTTATTCCAGCTCAGGACACCTTGGCATGAACACCTTTGTATCCTTGCGGTCAGCAAGCTTCTCACCTTCTGTCTTGATCCTCAGGGCTGTTCTGACCAGGGCAAAGAGAGTGGCATTGAACATGACAGTCCCATCACTGTTGAGTGGCATATTCATGGAGACAAGGCGCTGTGGGATGAGGAGAAGAGAGACAGCAGTCACACTGCCACACGTGGACTGAAGACTGCTCTTCCTTATGTCCTTGTGACACCCTCCAGACCTGCCATCCCCCTTATGTGACTATCCATGGCCTGTGGATGGGTTACACAATGAGAATGCCCTGCTATTTCTATCTCTCCTAGTCTGTTTTGAGATGGGTGTTTGACAGTGCAAGCAGATGTGTGTTCCTAGTGCTTGAGAGCTGTGTTTAGCACCAGACAAAAGGCTGATGGCCCTGAGGAGTGCAGAACTCACCTGCTGGTGACCCTCCAGCCCTCCACTGGGTGGTTGCAGCCCAGAGGAGCTGGTGAGGGGCACAGGGGTTGTTCAGACACGCGGTTGCTGGCTCTGCCTGGTGGGTGGCAAGCTGGGATGTGCCCAGTGAGGTAGAAAATGCCACGGCAGGCTGTTTGGTGTAAAACAACTGGTCTGGTGGAAGGCAGCCCTGCTCAAGCATGGGGGTTGGACTTAGATGGTTCTTTAAGGTGCCACTGTGTATTAGTCTCTGCCTGACTCTGGTTTAGCTGCTCTGAGCCCAGCCTGCCCTGAGCTGCAGTGCCTTACTTTGCAAGCCACCCTGTGAGGACAGAGCTTCCCGAAGCCCAGCGGGGGCTGGATCCGCCGGAGCAGCGTCACCACGTCCAGGTGCTTGATCCGTCCCCTAAAGGAGAAAGCACAGTGAGGGCTGCATCCTGACGAGGGCTGGCCTGCCAAGCTGAAACTGTCTTAAGGTCTCTCCAGCCCCAGGCTGCTGCTCCCTGTAGCCCAGGCATAGCTGGAAGTATTTGCATTTGGTGCCTTCTGCAGGATTTGCCCTGCACTCTTACAGTTTCTTCTGCAGCAGAAATTTCAGCTGTCAGTCATACTTGAGTCAATATTTGCAAGAATTGATCTCAGCCTTTTCAATGTTGCAGTTTCTTAGTGCATGAACAGACAGTTTGGGGTTCTCTTCCCATCACTGACCTGCTCAAAATAAATATCTACTTATTTCCTTGTTGGGCTGAGGCCTGTAGCAGGCAGAAAGGTGTACAGGGTCTATTTCCTTGTGCTTTACCTCCCACATAAATATCCCCAAGCCACTGCCTTTTAATACTTGTTTATGCTTTGGGCTGTCACTAGAGTGAGCACAAAACAAAGTACTGAATTTCCTGCACAGCAGCAGGTGGGTTTCTCTTAAGTTTGGTAAATGGCATCTCAAAAGAAGAATTCTCTCATGGAGAGAGGAAAGTTAGCAGAGCCAGAGGAGGGGCATGGTACATGGATGGGGAAGAGGAATAAAAGGGCTTCCCATTTATAAGCAGGGAGGAACAGAATGCCATCTGGACTGAGTGGCTGTCTATTATACAGCTTCAGCCACTGCAGTCTAGCCTGCAAGCAAGCACAAACAGTAGCATCTGTTTTGTTAATAAATGGTGTATTTGTTAGAAGTCTATGCTTATTTCCCATCCATATTAGCGTTCCCAATCCAGGAAGTTACCATGCACTGCAAGAAGTGTTTAAATTCATATATCACTCTCATAATGTGACACACCCACATCCACATCTGGCAGAACCGGAGGCCAGACTAATCTGGACACTAGGTCTAAAGAGATCTGCTTTTAGTTCATACCCAAATCTCTTTCCACGGCTTTTGCATTATGAAGGGGGCTTTGCAATTACAATTGTCAACTGTACAGTAATGCCACAGGGATCTAAAAGCTCTTTAAGCCTAAGCATGTGTCAAACAGAACGTGCAATACTGAATGTCAGTTAAACCCTCATGTGAGGGGTTGTGGTGTAACTTTAAATGCCTGCAAGTCTGCTGTTGTGAATAACCCTGCAGACAATGTAATGCAGCCATGTAACAGTGCAGGTTGTGATGGCCATATACGACATATGAGAAAACAGAGATTAGAGCACAGCAGCTCTACTGTGAGTACAAAGTCAAGCAGAAGAGCCACAGCCCAATATCCCAAACAAACACAACAATAAGCCAAGCCTGTAATCATCTTTTCTCAATATCCTGCTACCAACCTCTGTCTATCTGTCCCTCACAGAAAGTAAAGCAATGGCCTGAAAGGTAACAGTGCAGCCTGAATGCTGAGATATCTGTGAGTTTCTTTGCACTTTGGGCTTATGGATTCACCAGCAGTACCTTGTAGTGATATCTATTTTAGGAGTTTTTTACAAAAGAAGGGGAAAAAAAAAGAAAGAAAAGGTGTTCCTGCAGGAGGAACATGGCACTTACTGCACTGAGTCTAGAGAAGACAAAATAATGGGCCTGTTCTCCCAAGGAGCTCTGATAGCAAGCTGGGTTACTTACTTAGCTTCAGGGTCATACTCTGCCCAGATCCTTTTAAACTCATCCAGGTGGTGTGGTCCTAAAATGGACCAGTCCCGTGTCAGGTAATCGAAGTTATCCATTATAACAGCTACAAAAAGATTGATGATCTGCAAACAAGGACAGAGATTATGTGATGGATGAGCCAAGGAGCAGCAAATTTTACCAGGTTCACCATTTAAGGTCTGGAGTTGGAGTCACAAAACTAGGAAGCCAGGGTTTAGCTTCTTTATTCCCCCATACCAGCCCCCCAATTTAAATGGGAAGAGCCCAGAGATGGAATATTGTCAGCTGCTTATATTTTTCTCTTCCCTACTAAATGGATGAGGCACAAATTTGCTGAATTCTTAGATGTGCTGTCGTGGTTTATTATTTACTTGTGTCTTTGCCTGGCAGAATGGGGTGGGATTTGTCTTTGATAGGCTGAGATAAAAGTCCTTTCTTCTGGCCCAAGACCAAAACTTTAAAAATGTTGCTGCTGTTCCCTGGGAGAGTTTTGGGCACTGCTGCCAGCTGCAGAACATGTGCTGTCCCTCTGAGCAGTGCTGCACTGCCAGCACGGAGCAGATGCAAGTGGGATATGTGTATTCTCACAGTCATTGCTGCAGGCAGGGGAGGAAAAACCTGCTCAGCAGCCAGAAGGAAGGTAGGAGGGAAGGTGGGAAGTGTGGCTGAGGCGTTGCTAGCCTCAGCACAGCCCACAACACACTAATTTGGTTTTCTTATTGAGGGGGAGAGCGCTCCTTGGCTGTGCACAAAGGACTGGGATTGGAAACAGAGCTGGAGGGAGGCAGGGAAGGGCTGCTGTCCCTGACAGGGTGCAGCTTTGGGGAGATTTCCCTTCTTTGAGATCATTGTCCTGTGCACTGCTGACATCTGGGGAAGCAGAGGCTCAGCCTGCCAGAGGGAAAGTTTGGGATGGAGGGACTCACCAGGAAGGTTTGGGATGGGGGGACTCACCAGGAAGGTTTGGGATGGGGGACTCACCAGGAAGGCACAGAGCATGTAGAAGCTGATGAAATAGAAGACGGCGAAGCTGCTGCCGCAGGAGTGATCGGCTTCTGTGGAGTTGGCCGGCTCTGACTCCGGGTCACACTTCTTGTCTGGGAGACAGGCCAGCATGATTTCCTGCCAGGCCTCACCTGTGGCACACCTGGGCAAGGCAGAGGGCAGGGGAAGACAGCAGTGACCTTGGATGTGACAGGGACCGGCACATTAGCAACCTGTTCCTGATCCCATGAACATTCATGGGAATTTGGCTGCTGGGGTCAATTAAGAGCAAGTTAGGCCAATGACTTTGACATCCCCTGGCATCTCCCTCCTCTGTTTGGCTTTGTTGCCATCATCAGTGTGCGATTTCTGACTGGCTTTGGCTGCTGTGGCTATGGGGCTCTCATGTTCCAGCCAGAATCATGGATGTGTGTGTGGCATGGCTGTGGATAGCATCTAAAAAAGCCCTTCAAAATTACACCAGTGCTGAATTTGTGCCAGCTTCCCTCCCCTTCAGCACCCCTCCCTGGAGCAGGATGGTGTGCTAAGCTGAGCTGGCCATGGCCATGCCTAAGCACGAGCTCATCACATCCCTTTCCCTGCTACAAGTCACACTGGCCAGATTTGAACCAAAGAAGTTTTTGCTGCATATCAATTTTGGAGAGCACTGAAAACTGGCTACCTTCCCTCTGTGTAGGAGGATTTGTCTCCCTCCCCAGCACTGAGCATTACCAGGGTGAGCTGCTGGTCCTTCCATCTGACATAATTCCCAGGACAACACGTTAGCACTCACCTCGGGAACATGACACGGGAGAAGGAGATAAGGCGTGCCTGAGAGCAGAGGAACCGCGCTCCCAGGCTGACAGAACCCAGAGCTGCCATGCACCCACCTGAAAAGCAGCAGCACTGCCTGGGGGAAGGTCTGGAAGTTATTGTTGCGGTTGATTTCTGTGGTATCGTTCAGCGCAATTTTACCAAACACCTGGCAGAAAGCAGAGGTCTTTTCAGATTAGCCCTGCAAAATCCCCAAACCTTGTCACCCTGACTCTGATATTTAATGGAATCTGCTCTTCTATTAAAATAAACTTTTCTCTTTGTCTTTTATATGTGTTGTTGCTTCTCTGGCTTCTGCTTTATCACCAAAAAAGCACTAATTTTGCAATAAGATGCACTTTGTGTCAAAACAAGGTGTCCTTCCTTATTCAAACACTGAATACATGACGTGGGGCCTTGTTTTAACAGGCACTCCATCGGGAAAGGAGTCCAGCTGAAAGAAATCACTGAGAGAAGAAAAGGCTCCTTCCTTCGTGGCTTATCTGTCTTTCTCAGGAGGAATTAATAGCAAAAGCCCAGCAGCTGCAAAGCCTTGAGCTTCCATCTCTGTAGGGGGACTTGGATCTTCACAACACAATGTAAATACATTGCCTTGCACCTGGAATTGTCCAATTTCCTGCCCTTCGGTAGTCATGCCTGTCCCCAGCAGGTGTTTCAGGGGTCCTGCCATGAAGATGATGACCAGATCTGCGCAGACAAGGATGTCCTAGAGCTTCTTCCCAACTAGTTCATCCAGCCTTGGCACGGAGCCTGCAACCATCAGCAAACCTTTCCAGGGACCTGTGTTTGGTGGGAAGTCCGCAGGGCAGCAGAGTTTCAGGCTTCTTTAAAGAAATCCTGGCTAGCTGTGGTACTGTCAGGCAGTGTGACTGAGTTAACCAACTGTGTGTGGCAGAAAGGTCTCTGCACAGCATTGCCAGGACTATTTATTCCCCATTGATAACAACGTGGCACAGGTCTCGGGGGGCTGAGAGCTGTCATCTCTCTGTAGCCAAAACAAGCAGCAGGAGCAGAGCAGCTCTGAGAGAACACCCAGCTTCTCTGCAGGGAAATGTCACTGATAATTAGCACCCCAAGAGAAACAACGAGGTGGAGAGGGGAACGGGGACAATGGTGGGACAGACAGGAGGGAGGGTCAGCACATGGCAGTTCTCCTCATGGATGCTTGTGGCCAGCCCCACGCCACAGGCAGCACTGACAGCCCCAGCTGCACCGAGGCTGAGCTCAGGCAGCCCCTACTTTTCATTTCAGGCAATTGTAGGTAGGGGAGCTTCCCATGATCTTCCTTTGGAGCCTGCAGCAGCTGCTGTGGGTGTTTTGCATTGGGTACCTGGGAGGAGCTGGAAGTGAAGGTTCCTCCAGTCTGTGCCTCCTGGGCCATCGTATGAGTGGCTTTATCCATCAGCATCAACTTGGATTTTTTCCACTTGAGCACATTAGGTAGTGAGGCTTGAACGCTTTTACCCTCCAAGTCATAGCAGTTGCTAAAGTAGTAGGTCTGCTTTATATGGGAAATTCTGATATTTTATCAGATCTGGTACATCCAGTCTTTCATGGTAGCTGCTTAATGGAGTAAGGGCTGATTTTCCTTCCCATGTGTCCCTAAGTGTGAGGGAACTTTATGTGTCAGCATGTTCAAGAGAGCTGCACACATAATGTCTCAGATGCCATTTGGACAAAAAGTGATAATCACAGGTCTGTGGGCTCTAGGCAAAAAGGGAAAATGAAAAAAAAAGTTGGTTTTCTAACAGAAAGACAGATGTATGGTCCTCAGGCTGCTGAGATGATTTAAACAGAGGCTTGAATGTATGCCAAGGGTTAAATAGGTAACTTAGAATGAGCTGACAGGAAAAGGAGTAGAATTAAAGAATAAAGCATCTGGCCCTGGCAGTGCCCTGATCACTGTAGACCCCATCTGTGTGGGCGCTTGGAAGCCACTTACAATGCTTTGTACAACATTACAATACCAGCTGAATACTCTGAACTGATTTTATGTATAGCACAGGTAATTCTGTAAGATCTTGGCCATCTTAGCTATTAAAGGCAAAACTGGCAAGTTTACAGTATGAGCTTAGTAGAGTAAATGACACCTGTGATTACTGGGGCTACTGAGATTACCTGTGATAATTCAAGAGAACATTAATTTTATATTTCATGGTGGGGCAGGGTAGATGGAGTCTGTGAAGACGTGATTATAATAACAGGAAACAAATTAAAACAAGGTCAGTGGGGTCAGATGAATTTCATTACCAGTTTGTTGTCATTGTGGAACCAAGAAGCCTGTCATTTTTGAAAACCTCTGGAAGCAATTATGCCGTGCCTTTCTATACTGTGGCCTCTGGCCCCAGATGGCTGACTTGTCTGAGAACTTTGATTAACAGCAAAGTGGGAAGTGAAGCTGAGCTTGAAAAGCAGCACAGCAAATGAGGCTGGGACTGTCACAGTGTGTCTGTATCAGGTGCTGTCTTCCATGGTCTCTGTGCAACATCAGTTCCTCGCACAGGTGAATGCTCAGGATGATTCCAAGCGCATTTTACAACCTGGGTATGATGTTGTGTTGAGATAGCTTTCTGGAGAAACTCTGAGTATTAGCACATTGGGTCTGATCCCATATTTACCTGCATGATGTAGATCAAAAGCTGCTCTTTACAACTCAGTGGAAATTATGCCAATGCAAAAGAGATGCAAGAAAACATTTTGGTTTGTTCAGTGCATCATGGCCATAAGCCCACTTGTTTTGAACCAACAAGCAATTCTTGGTGGCTATTCCTTCGAGAATGTGGAGGGCAGGTCTTTTCACTGTTTGCATATTGTGCTCTGCCGTTAAGTGGGCCAATGCTTTTTGGTTTGCTTGTTTTTCTTTTTTTTTTTCCTTTTTGTTTTTTGTTGTGCTGTTGTTGAAAGTGCCCAGTCAGGCGATGTTCTCTAGCCAAGGTTAGGCTGGCATCTTACTTTACTGAGTGAAAACATTGCTGCAAACCCCCACATTGACCTGGTCACCCTGTCAGCCTGTTCCCATTCTCTAGCAGAAGACAGACATAGCCGAGCTCGTTAAGCATCACTTACCTGCATCCCGATCACAGCGTAGATGAAGAACAGCATCACTATTAAAAGAGCCACATAGGGGAGAGCCTGGAAAGGAAAGGAGAAAAGAGAGCACTGTCTCTGCCAGGCTCTGCAGTGCGGGCAGGTGGCCACTAGATGCCTCTACAGGACCACGCTTGGTTGCCAGCCCAGCCCAGCCCAGCCCAGCCCAGCCCAGCCCAGCCCAGCCCAGCCCAGCCCAGCCCAGCCCAGCCCAGCCCAGCCGGCTGCTCTCTGTGCCATGGGGGATGGATGGATGGATGGATGGATGGATGGATGGATGGATGGATGGATGGATGGATGGATGGATGGATGGATGGATGGATGGAGCTCTGCTGCCTTCCTGTCACTCCCGCCCTTAATCGAGCCAGGAGAGTGAGGGAAAACCAGGAGGAGAAAGCTCTCACAGCCAGCATTACTCTGGCACTAATGTGATATTTCCCTGGATCCAGTTTGGTGAAATAGAAAATGGGACAGCTGCTGGAATCTTAACTCAAGGTTTGCTACAATGGCTGGTACCACCCTGGTACCCCAAGCAGCATCAGCACCTTTCCTGTCCAGTGTTAGGTGTCCCTGATGGTCTGCCATGCACTGAGTGCCAGTGATCAGCCTCTGAAGAGGAAACCCAGACTCATATCAGAGCCCTGATATGCAGAGCTGCCTCCCAAGGCACAGGTCAGTGCAATCAGCCAAGTGTTGAGTGCTGCCCCTTTCCTCCACCACTGACAGGATTCAAGGGCCCAGGACTTGGTAGGCTCAGGCTTTTGAGCAGGAATATTTTGAAATATCTAGCACTCAGGCCAGAAGCTTTCAGAACGTGCTTCAGAGGAAATGGGTGGACACATTTACTCTGGAAATGTGAGCACAGTCCCTGATTAAGGTTTTGAACACCCAATTTCACAGAATATAACGAGCCTATAACATTTTCAGGGGGCTGCAGGACCTCTATGCATAGCACCTGCTATGGAGACAGGCTGAGACACCTGGGGTTGTTCAGTCACAGAGACTCTAGAGTACCTTCCAATACCTAAAGGGGACTAAAATAAAGACATAGAGGGATTTTATTTCAAGGGCATGCAGTGATAGGAGAAGAGGGGGTGGTTTTAAACTGAAAGAGGACAGGTTTAGATTAAATATTAGGAAGAAATTCTTTACCATATGAGTGGGTGAGACATGAACAGTTTGCCCAGAGAAGCTGTGGCTGCTCCATCCCTGGGAGTGTTCAAGGTTAGATGGAGCTCTGAACAACCTGGTCTAGTGGAAGGTCTCCCTGCTCATGGCAGAGTGGTTGGAACTAGGTGATCTTTAAAGTCCCTTCCAACCCAAACCCTTCTGTAATCCTAAATTCAACACAACTAAATCCTGCAGGAAAAATGGAGGGAATATTGGAATATTTTCACTGGCCACCATGGAGATTTGACTAAGATTTGCATAAATAATCTCAAAGAGATCTGAATATTAAAATGGTTAAAAAAAAAAAAATCAAATCCTTCAGACAATGTCTGTAATCATAATCTTGAGTCTCAGATTCCTCTGGCTTTTTAGGGGGGCAGACAAATTGGTATGTTTACCCCACAATGTCACTGAATAGACCACCAGCTCAGAACTGGGCTCCAAACATTTGGTGATGATTTAATTGGGACTTGATGCACACAATACCTAAGGGCTCCTGGAACAGTGTCCAGCCAGGACCTGAGGTGTACAACCTTTACTGTTTTCCGACAGTACTTCTGTTCTGCCATCCACATGGGGATGGAGAAGTGTCTTCTCTCCTGTCTGTCTGCCCTTTCACTTCCTTTTCATGTCCTTCTGCTCAGTCCATTCCTTTTCACTACCTCACCTTCCTGCTCATCCCTGCCCCTTGTTCCCATGGCTCCTTCAGCTCCCCACCCCCATATTCTCCATATTCTCTGCTCCTGTCTCTGTCCTTCCCTGGCGTTACCACTTTGTCCTTGTGATTCCCACGGCCCTGCCGTGCCCTCAGCACCCTCTCACTTCCTTCTCCTCCCACTCCCAGCTGAGCCTGATGCTGTCTGTGCGCATGGAAACCCCGCTGAGCATTTTCCCACCGCCCTGGCCAGTGCCCCAGCTCGCACATCAGTGCTTCGTGCCATGCCCAGGGCACGTGGAAGTGACCATGGGATCCAGCTCCAGGAGTTCATTGCTGCTAGGCTGCCCTGCGTGAGCAGAGATGCTTCCTGGAAGAATGTGGGGACACTGGGGAGCCCGTGCCAAAGTCTGCTGGGATCCCACACTCTGACAGTGGGAGTGCCTGAGTTAAGGACAGGCACGGTGGCTATTCTTAGCTACCAAAGGAGCCTCCTGGTAGTTATAAGAGGAGGAGCCTGGAGCGGAGAATTCCATGTTAGAAAATGGCTAAAGGCTTTCAAGGGAAAAGGCACTTGCTTGTAATGCCGCCTTGTTTTTTTTTTCCTCCTCCCCTGCTGTGGAGGATCCCTCCCTCCATACTTTCTCCCATCACCCTACAGCCCTGCCTGACTCGCAGCTGGAGAGGTCTGAAGGTCACTGGAGGGAAAGTACCAGGTGCTCCCTTTCCCACTCATCTCCTCCTCTCCAGCCCTGAGCCATGACAAGTTCAGCTCAGGGCAAGCTCCTGCTACAGAGGCTCCAGGGGCACAGGGGCAAGGGGAGGAGAAGCAGGAACTGGAAATTGTGACTCTGTCTCCTGCATCAGTGCTGGCTGAGCTGTGCCAAGGGAATCTCGTTCCTATGTGTGCAGACAAAATGGTTCCCAGTGGCACTGCTCAAATAACAGCCTGGAAATTGGCAGCTCTGCCAGCAATGGAAAAAGTCACTGTGGTACAGATGTGTCAGAAACCTGCTGAGCAGGGTTAGGTCCTCTGGAAGTCAGGGAGTGTGCAAAATGAGCCCTTTGCATCAGCCTGGTCGTCTGGCTGCTGGGACCAACTGAGAGCTGCACTGGAAAAAAGTCCGTGCTGATCCCTGGTGTGCAGTGTGCTGCTTTGCAGAGGGAGACAGAAGCTGCAATGGGCGCTGCAGGCTTTGGTCCCAGCTTGTGCTGTCGCTGGTGAGGCTTAAGTTTTAAAGTGTGAGTCAGTTCCTTTCCCATTTGAGTCAATACAAAAGCTATTGACCATTTACAGCCCCCAGTCCGAGGGGTATATAGCTGCTGTTTCAAGACTTGTGTGTTGCACAAGTTAATCTTTCGTGCTTTTGTCCAGTAGTGTGTTCTGCATATTTGCTCATGTTTAGGCCACCATTTGTATTCCTGTGCTGTGTTTCCCTGCCACTTCCTTTGGATATGTGCCAGCTAACATCCAGGTTGTGCTGGGTCCAGTAAATCCAGGTCAAGTACTTTTAAAATGCAGGAAGGTGCTATGCTTCATCTCTGCCATTTTGCTATATGTGGCTAGGTTTTTTTCTAGCAAATAACTGTGGTGTTTTTTTTCTTCCAAATGTGATGATTCTTATCCAGTCTGGTCTCCTTCACTTCCTCCTCCCTCCTCTGGAACTTTACCTACCACTGAAATGCAACCTGTCTTCAGGGAAAAAAAAGCAGCAGCAATTTAATAACTTGGCATTGTTACCAGCTCAAAAGAGTAGGGCTAAAAAGGTGAATTCTTCCTGGATGAAAGTATGGAGGCCACACACCTCTAATACTCAGAAGAAATCCTCAAAACAAGGCTTAAAGGAAACTTAATTGAGACCCAGGCCTTCCCCCCACAGCTGTGTATTTCACTTAAAGCTACACATATGAAATACAGCTCAAATAAGGAAAAAAAAAGAAAAAGATGGAATTGAAGGGTTAGAGACAGGCAGTAATTGAGTTGAACTGAACTATTAAAGCTGTCCAGGAGGGTCTCAAGCAATTACTCATGCTTTAAAGATGAAACTCACACCCTGTGAGTTCCATTTACTTAACACATTGTCTTGGGTTGCAATACAGGATGTGACCAAAAGTCTGTATTCTGTCACCACTTGATGAAACCAGGTGGGGCATTGTTCTTTATCTTTTCCACAACCAATCCTCCATCCAGGGAGGTATCTTCTGTTAATGGGCCACTGAGTCCCACTGTGTAACTGATAAAACTACTTCATCCCATGGGGAGATGCTCCAGCCAGGGGGAGGAGCCAAGCATTTCCCACCTAGATAAAATCTGAGATTTGGGAACACCAAAGCTGCCCTTGCCCACTGGTTTCCAGAGGAAAACCAAACCGTTCTACATCACTGGACCTTTGGAGGAAAACTGCACCTTGTACAGGAGCACTGCTCCAACTGAGCCACATCTGTCACTGCAGGAGGATGCAGCCACCATGAAATGGGACTGCTACCAACACCCTGCCTGATGGGGTGTCAGGTTGTTCTCTGACTGTGTCAGGGTTTGGGGTTTTGTTTGTAGTACTGTATTTTTATTTTAATTTTCCTAGTAAAGAACTGTTATTTCTAATTCCCATATCTTTGCCTGAGAGCCCCTTGATTTCAAAATTATAATAATTTGGAGGGAGGGGGTTTACATTCTCCATTTCAAAGAGAGGCTTCTGCCTTTCTTAGCAGACAACTGTCCTCCAAACCAGGGCACTCTCTTGTGCCACTCACCCCTGGGCACCTTTGAGCTGTGGCACTGGGTGAAACCCCTCCCTGGAAGGAGAAACCAAAAGGAGTTAGGTCTTTTCTTAGAGATAAGTGGGGCAGTACCTGGAAGGACTTGATGAAGGTCCAGAGCAGCGTCCGGATGCCCTCCCCTCGGCTCAGCAGCTTCACGAGGCGCATCACGCGGAAGAGTCGGAAGAAGGTGATGGAGATGCGAGAGTTTTCCTCTGCGTTCTGGAAGCCATTGGCACAGAGGCAGGAGTTACAACAGCACGACAGCAACGAGGGCCCTGGCCACAGAGGATGCTACGCCGAGGGTTCA
Organism: Catharus ustulatus; assembly: GCF_009819885.2. Taxonomy (NCBI): domain Eukaryota; kingdom Metazoa; phylum Chordata; class Aves; order Passeriformes; family Turdidae; genus Catharus; species Catharus ustulatus. Next base: position 75,352,428 of record NC_046224.1, on the reverse strand, counting down.
CTGCACTGTTCCTTGTCCTAGTACTGCTCCCTGGGCTCCCACTCCCCAGCACCCCAGGGACATGCCAAGGCTGCTTCAGCCTGCCCTGTCTCCCATGGTGGCGAGGCTGCTCCACAGGGGCTCTCAACATCAGCCTCTGCCTTCAGTCTGCCTGGGCTGGCAGGGATTAGGGATGGCTTGTACCCCTTACACTCCTCCACTACCTCTCCTGATGTTGGAAAGAGGCAATTCCCCTTTGACCTTGCATGGAGGAGAAGGACACTTTCCCTTTTGGCCTGTCTCGAGTGCTTCACCCCAGTGAGTGCCTCAGCCAGCAGTTCTGGTGGATCTGGTGTTGCTCACCAGCCATGTGGTGCTTGTTCTGCTGGGAAACAGGTGCAGGTGCAGGTCCCAGATTTCCTCCTGGCACACAAAACCCCACGAGGACCAGTGTGTCACTGGTGCCACTGCCAGCCTGGCTGTCCCTCTGCTGCTGTGGCTGTGCTGCTGCAGGCTGGACCCTGGTCACTCACTCCTGCTGCTGGGCTTTTCCCATTTCTCATGACCCCTTTGTATTTCCCACAGTCTGTGCACTGACTTTTGGGGTTTTTTAAAACATTTTTATTTTGGCTTCGCTGCTACTGTTCAAGCGTGGAGTATTTTAAAATAGTCTTTCTTCTGGCCTGTTTTTTCTCACAGCATCTGCTTTGTCCCTAAGCATTTCCCCCTGGGGTTGTAACCAGCTCTGACATTCCTCAGCCTTCACATGTGTGAAGGCAACATCCATCTGAAGGCTGCTGCAGCAGCAGGCTCACCTGGCCTTGGCAGAGGGCTCGCTGCCTAGCTCAAGGGCACAGCAAATGCCGCGTTTTCCAGTTTATTAACCCCCTAAAATACCATGCCAAGCCTATGGAGCTGGTGCCTTCTGGCAGCAGCACTGTGGGAATGTGACCTCCTGTCACAGGGGCAGATAACACTGTCACCCTGCCACTTGACCTGCTGTGGAGCAAAGTGCATGGAAACCCCCCCCTCTGTCCTCTCCCAGGCTGCAAAGACTGCAGTCCGAGTCTAAACACCCCCGAAAGAGCAACATTTAGGAGGAAGAAACAGTGCAGATCACCCCTGCTGTAACTACTCACCACTGTGTAGACCAAGAGAGAACAGACCCTTTGGATTTCCTGTCACTGGGGCACTGAAAACAGCAGCTGCCTGCTTGTCTCTTCTGATAAAACCCTGGGATCAAACAACACCCAGCTGCAGTCTGTTCTGTCTGTGGTGTGTCTGTCACCAGGCAGCTTCCTCCAGTCTGTACCACCACCTGACAGTCACTGCCCATGGAATAACTGGGTGAAAAAGTTTAGGGAAACAAGGAAAAGCCTGAGCGCTCCCTACACCTCACATCATCCTTGTTTGATTACTTGGACATCAGGCTGTGGCGTCCATGAGTTGGAAGGGTCTGAGGTGAAGGAGGGAACGTGGCTTTCAAGGGATCAAAAATCACGGCACTGAGTACTCTCAGCACTGCAGTCCCAGGGGGATAACTGGAAGGTCAAGTGCCTCTTCGAGTCCTATAGCAGCCAAGCTGTAATACCACCTAAAAACACAGCTTGAGGTTCAAATTTAGAGGTTGTGTTGACAGCAATCCTGCTGTGGTTGTGACTATAAAAACAGCGTTTTCTTATTCTACCTGCTGTGTTTCTTGTTGGCTTGGCTCTTTAGGTGGAAGCAAGTTGGGACACGGGTCTGGACAGAGGTTTTAGTATTCCTTTGTCCTTCCTTGCTGAGAGGAGGCAGCTGCTGTAGGCAGAAATTTATCTCTGTCCTCCTAGTGTCCTGGAGCAAAAATCTAAGCAGCAGATAAAATAGAACAAATCCCTCCCTGACGCAAATCTGCAACTTGCTGGCATCAAACCACTGAGCCCAAAACTCAGCGATGCCTCAGATGACTACAGTCATTTCAAAACTAGGTGGCTAGAGATTAGCTGATGCTTGAGTAGCCCTGCTAGCTTCCTCCTGTCTTTCATCCAGCTTTTGAAGGCAGAGGAGGGAGGTTCTGCAGAGTGGAAATCCAGAAACTAGAGTTCCTGCAGCTCTGTGGAGGTGCTGTGGGAGCTGCCATGCACACCAAGGCCAGTAGTGTTTTGTGCACCATTGCACCACTTATTCTTTTTTTTGGTGCAAAACACGAACTCAAATGAATCACCTCACTGAGGAGGAGTTTCAGAGTTCCAACCCTTTCTTTTCTGGAGGCTTGTACATGAAGTCACACTGCCTCATTCAGCCTCACACAGGGACATCGTTTGTGGCTAACAAGAAATCTTACCAGGTGCAGTTCTCTCTTGGTGGTTCATTAGAAGGCAGAACAACAGTTAACTCGACCAAAGGAAAGCTCAGGATGCACAAGAGATACACATGTGCAGCATATTCACAGCCCATGTGAACACCAGACTCACACCAATACATGACATGGCAGCTTCATGCACAAATAACTAGGCTGGGCTTGGAGAGAGAACTTGTGACCACGGAGAAGAGAAAAAAGGAGTGTGTTAGAAAGAGTGTCACAGAAGCTGGGAGGGTGGTCTGTATTTTCGGTCTTACCATAGAGGAAGAGCATTGGGTATGTTCAGCTGGCTTTAAAGAAAGGCAGACAGAAATAAGCTGTAATAAGTCTCCAATCAAGAGCCCTAGTAAACTAGGTCTTGGCTAACACAGGAGCAACAAATGGCAGAAGATGGCAAAAGGGAATTTGAAAGAAATGCACAAGAGGCTGGGCTTATTCCCTAGGATGCCCAGGATCAAGGCTGGCTGTGGCAGAGGTTGGTACAACTGCCACTGAGTTTGATGTAAACTCTCCCCACCACCACATGTGACTCACACCCAGTTCTCCTGAGTGCTGGACACCCTGGCAGTGGAGGTACTGAGCTGGTAAAATATATGGGGCTGATTTAGCTCTCCAGCTCTGATCCAGGCCATTTCTGCACAGGGACCAGCCAGCTTCTAGTGCATCATTATGATTTGTAAACCCATAACATCCAAGTGCTAAAGCAACACTTTCTGTTTATATGTCCCCTTACACACAGTTCTGGGTGGGGCAATGGGTTGGGAGAGTCTCACTGGCTTGGCAGCCCTACAACACCGGCACCAGCTGTGGGAAGCAGGTTGGTGCAGCTAATTAGCTGGCTCTACCTTCACCCACCTCACAGCAAAGTCCTAGGGACACAAAGGATGTGTTCTTGGAGGCCAGGCTGAGCTGAGCTGAGCCCTGGTCATGCCTGGAAGAGCAAAATTGCTGCAGACACTCTGCCTGATATTCCTTGATTAATCTCTGTGGCCATTTCCAATACCGAGAGCAATTCTAAAAAACACCCAAGGCCGCAAGTATCCTTGGGTGTAAGAAGCAGAATTGCAAATTAAATAAAACTGTCTTTATGGGAGTCATTCAGTTCAATAGTAACATAATCCTTCAGGCCTAACCTCTACCATATGCTAAAACTGTCTGCTACTTTAGCAAAATGGGAACTGATGTATTTCTTCTTCTGTCAGTGTCAGAATTTCCCACTAGTGCCGTGGAGGACTCCTGCAGCATGGGCCTGCTCTCCAAAGATGCTGCAGTAATCAAACTGGCATTGTATTACCTGAAGAAAAATTGTAGTTTGGATGCACAGCCTATTTGGGGGTACAGGCAAATGAGAGCAATAAAAACCCATGTACACCAGCTCATTTAATAATTTGGGTTAATTCATTGGTTTGGTAATGTCAGCTTTCATTGCTTTTATCCTCCTGTTTCACACATTTGCTCTTGTGTTTTCAGATCACATACAGGCAAAAGTTGGCTTGAATACCAAATAAAGAAGCAGTGCCCATAGAGACATTTCTTACAGGTCGGGCACAGATTTTGATTTTGTGCTGCTAGGCAAACATCTTTCCAGCAAAGCATTTCTCTGTCCCATCCTCCTTCCTCTTCCTAGTTCTGCAAATCACCTTTTCTAAATGGAGAAGGACCCTAATTCTGCTGCTGCTGCATTCCTGGTAGAAGGTACAAAGGCCCTTCAGAATAACTGAAGGAAGCCTAAAAATTTTGGGAATTCTCCATCCTTTCTGGCTGACGTGTTGGTGCATCTATGACTGACAGGCTGAAGAAGCCTTTCGAGGTGCTGTGGGATATTGTACCTTCATTGTCATTTCTTGTCTTATTCCCTGAGCTAACTGGGCTATGTTTTAAGATGTGTCAGAAATGCACCAAATTATATCCCTACCTATGGAAGAGGCTGAAAAGCAGCCCAGGAAAGGTTCTGCTGATGCTGGCGGTGAGATTTGTACAAATTGTGGCACTGTGGGCTGAGGTTCCTGCTATGCTTGTGCACATTGTGGGAGTTCATGAGGGGGAAATCAACCTCCAGCTTTGGATTGCTGAATACATTTTCTGATATCCACAAAGGTTTCAGATAGGAGAGAAATCCCACCACCTGTGCCAAAGGGGCACCCCATGGACCTGAGCACAGGCACCTGAGAACCCATTACTGGAGATTTCAAGAGTGGCCAGTGTGAACTCTACAGCTGAGAGAGCTTCTGCTAGATTATCCAAGAATCTTCAGCCTTGCCAGTGATGTGGGAATGCCAATTCTAGGACAAGGACAGGCAACTGGCACCTGAGAATGTAGTGGTCACATCACTTCCCGGAGATGGAGGCAGGGTGACAAGTACTTGGAATTACACCCAGTGTCTATTGCCCATCTGAAGTGGGCAGGATTTCATCTCCACAAATCTCAGAACAACGTGGAAAAACAAACCCTCATCTGTTTAATGCCTCTGAAAGAGCTGTTGGAGAAGCTACAGCACTGAGCAGAAAGAACTCTTGGCTGTAATGTTTAATTTGCAGCCATCCCTGCTCCTGCAGAGCGGGGTTGAGCCTGCAGAGGAACCCCAAGCCTTCCATCCTGCCCTTCTCTTTTGGGGTGAGTAGCATGAGCATACTGAGTGGGAAAGCTCCACAGCAGGGAGATCAGTCAGAGATAATGTTCTGACCAGTTTCCCTCATACAGAAGAGGGATCTGAAGTATAAATCACAAGTCCAATATTTAGAGTGATACAGAAGGAAACCTGCAGGCTGAGTGGGAAAAGAAATATCTGCCGCAGGATGCACTTGTGTGAAGACACTTGGGGGGATGAGTGCAATGAGAACTCTTTGGGTATTTCTTTCTTTCTTTTGATGTCACTATATTTAAAAAGGCAACAGAGATGCTAAGGAGCAGAAGAGGCCAAGAAAGAGAAGAGAAGGTTCTAGAAGCTCAAGTAAAAATTCAGTAGGATGAAGACTGAGTGATCCCTGCAACATGTCTGAAAACTTCCTCAGAATACTCTTGCCTGCATGCATCCTATTCATGTTCAGTGTGTACCAGAAAAGCAGCTTTTTAAACAGATAAATTGCTTCAGCTGCTGCAAACCTGTGAGCATTCTTAGAGCCCCTACAGGCACAAAAGAGGAAGGAAAAGCTTGTGCCCATCGTGGAGTCAGGATCCCAGCTAAGGATGTCCCTGGGAAAGAAGCCAGTTTTATTCAATGGAGAGATACTTAAAATTTCAGAGACCACAGCACTGGATAAGGTAACTTTCCTACTAATTATGCCCTGCCTGGGTAGGTGGGAGGGAGGTTTACCTGTGAAGGAAACAACCCCTCCAGGTCCTGTTCAACCTCCATAATGTCTACAAATCCAACTTGATGTCTGATACTGCCATCAAGTCAAGGAAATAGTTTCTAATGGGTTGTGCCTTGGAAGCTGGGAGAGGATAAAAATTGCTCTCCAGGAGAACCAGTGCCAGTCTTTCAAGAGCAATATGTAACAGAGTCAATATAGTAGGGTATTTATGCTGTAATACAATCCATTCTGAAATTCTGAGAAGGGACGGTGTGGCTTTTCAGACCTATAAAGACAGCAGCAAAAATATGAGCAAAAAGCCTTTGCATAGTCACAGCAGTATCAAAGTTCCCTGAAATGTCCATGGCTTAGAATATCTTAGGGATAAAGATTTGGAAGGAAACAAGAAAGTGTATTAATAGGCAGATTCAAATGGAAGTTTCAGTAGGAAATTCCCGAGATGAGATATTAATCCCACCTCATCCTTGTGGAGCACTGGAGATGGAGACGGAGGACTGTGTTGGGAGGTTTGAGTTCCTTTTGGCTGGTTTGCTGACAACTGCAATGGCTCTCCAGAGGAGCAGGACCTGGAAATGCCTGGAAATGTAAGCCATATAACCACAGAGACTCCTGGACTGCTGGGTATCAGTAGCTGTTGAAGCCTGAGTGCACTGAGATGACAGGACAGGCATGCAGCATTCCCAATGCCAACACTGCTGATGGCAGCAATTCTTTTACATCACACTGAAGATGAGTTCAACTCCATTGCAGGGGCTCCAGCTTTTGCTAAGAAGTCTAAACTGATCTTTTCCCCGATGTTTGAGGAGCAAAACTTCCTTGCTGGTAGTATTTTACTTTCTAACATCACTTTCATTCATAGGGAGGAATCTCTTCTTGCAAGAGATGATTCAACCTTTATGTTGCAGAGAGCATTTGAACAGCTGAGTGCACAATGTTATAATTGCTTTGCTAGAGTTGTCTCAGTCAATGCAGAGGTACAACTGCAGCCTTCTAGTTATGCCTGATAGCCCTGGGTTAGAAGAGATAAGAGGAAATGTGTGTTTGAGATGCTGGCACCACAAGATGACAGAGTAGATTCATATTTCTCAGGAGAATGAGCGGTCATGCTCAGGAGAGGTGCTTATGCTGCTTTTTGTGACAAACAATCTGAGGAAACTCGAGGATGAAGCTCTTGGGAGCCCCCTTGGGCCAGGTGGTTGCTGGTGATGGATGTCTGCTAAGGTGTTTCCTTGATTGTTGTTGACCAAGGAAAATGAAAAGTTACCTGTGAAGATGCCATATCTGTTGGAAATTTGATAATTGGTCTGTCAGCCTTGTCCTGTGAGGAAGGAGGTGATAAATGTTCACTTCTTGTTTTTTTCTCCTCACTGCAGGAAGGGTGCCTCTGGGAATCTGCTCTGCAGAGCTTGCCTCAAGCGTTGTGTAGTTCCTTTGCATTTGTAGGATATCAGCCTGTTCTAGATGGAGGTTTTTGTCCATAGAGATCTCCTCCCAGAGTCCTACTTCAGCCAGCCATGCTGCATCTGTGGCTTTGGGCACAAGATGAAGGGTGGAAAGAGACATTCTGGGGAAACAAACTCATCAGAACCATAGGTAAGATGTGGAGGGTAATTGAAAAGCACAAATGTGGCAGTGACAAACCACACTGCTCTTCTGGAGATGTTTCCTTCCCCTGTGGTTACACTGACATGGGATCTGCAGGCCTATGAGTTTGAAGAATTAACTAAGTATGGGCAGAAAAAAAAAGAGGATTGGAAGTTCTCTGTGCCACGTAGACATGGTAGAAGAAGACACTAGACATCCTCTTGTATTTGTAGAGTCAAAAATCTGAAGTGACCTCAGGAGGCTGAGCTGCACAAGTCTTTGTGGAGAGCTGGAAAAAGTCAGGGTTTCAAATCAACCTGTCTGCTGGCAGGTAATAGTGTGCCACTGCACTGGGGAGTTAGCACAGCCCCTGCCAGCCATCTGTCTGCCACTGCTGCCTGGGTTTTTAATCACAGGGACCCTGGAGATAACCCACCAGCCACCAAAACTCTGTGAGGTTATTGTAAGGCCAGGCAGAAACATATCTGGTATTTCTCTGACAGGGAATACGACTGGATTGCAGATGGCATAATTGTCAATTCCCACAATCTCACAGTGAAATCAAATTATTAGCAGGGAAAAAAACAAAAACAAACAAACCAGAAAAGCTTCTCAAACGGTGCATTCTTCCTTTAAGTGTGCAGCTCTGAGAATTTCTGGGAACATTTTGAATAAAACTAGCCAAAATTATTTTTTTTCCTGCAAAAATATTTTCTGTTAGAAGAGTGCTGATGCTGAAAGTCAAATGTTCTGTAGAAACATGCCAATTTTGAAACAGGCATTTCAGAAATGTAAGGTTGAAATCTCACATTTTGTCCTCACACATTTTAATTTGGTTTACATTTCCACTATAAATCATATATAACTAAGAAAAAAAAAATCGATACCAGATTCAACTGCTTTTACTTTACTGAAGCATATGTTTTGAATCTTGATTATTTCAATAGAAATGATATTTTACTGTAAGTTTTTCACCTTTAAATTTTCCTTCTATTTTAAAACAGAAAAAGACTGTTACAAGGGGCTTTCAGAAACAAAAACAAAAAACAAACAAACAAACAAAAAATCGAGCCTCCCTTTAGCTCTAATCTTGAAGAACTAAGGCTTCTTTGGATCATTTAATGCCTATTAGAAAAGGGCACCATCTTAGAGGAAAACAGGGAACTGAGCTGTGTGATGCTGCCTTTTCTGGGGCAAGTGGTGATTTCCCTGGAAAAGGCTCTGGGTGTTCCAGTGCAATATAACATGCTGATACTCAGACAGCTCTGCAGAGGAGACTGAACTCTCCTGCAGCAGGGAGTTAAAATTTCATTTGTTGCAATGAGGGGAATTAGGAAAAATGTGACATCTGCAATGAGGTTTGCCATTACATTTCTGCCTGCACTGACTCATGGGGGCCAATAGACACCAAGTGTCAGCTCATCCAAATGCAATATATATGCATTTATACTTCACTGGTTCCACATGATCTCAGGCCTCAGGGGAAATATTGCCATGCCCCAATGCAACAAAAGCCTGTTTTGAATACAGTTAATAAGGGCATGGTAAATTTTTAAGCAAATGAGTCCTGCGGCTATCAGTTTTTTTCCCTTCATTTCCTATGTATTCTAAGATTTTGAAATTCTGGCCTTGCTTTTCTAATTAGCTTCTAATATGCAAATGATAATAATTAGAATAGCTTATTAATTAATTTCATATATATATCCATGAAATTGTCAGACAGTAGTCTTACAGTTCCAAGTGCTTAAGGTAAATATAAGGAAAGTCAATTGCTTTAATTTGGTTATGCAGATTACCCTAGATTGACAATTAGAAGACAAGTAATGAAAGGGCTGCTTTTCTAACACAGATAAAAGCTCTATTTTTTCCCATGACTTTCAGAAAAGCAGAACAATTGGTAAAGTATATCTATGCAAATTATTCTTAATTTTCAGGATGTTTTAATAATCCTTCTCATTAGCTCTGGGAAATCAACTCTTATGGTAATCAAGCCTGGGGGCTCCTGAGGAAGAAGCAGATACTAACCACTATCAGAGCTGTCGTGCTCACCTTCAGGAACAGCTGCAGAGAGGCAGGGGCAGCTTGCCTGTGTTTCATCATTTGTATTCTGTGGGACAGGCAGCCAACAGAAGCCCTAGAACATCTGGATGAGAAGGTGCTGAAGATGAATTGAGCCAGGAAAAGAAATGTTGAAAGGCTACTTGTGTGCAGGACCTTTTATTTTACAGGTGGAGTGGTTTTGAGCATCTTCTCTTTGAGTAAGAGAGAGAGGTTTTGCTGATTTGAACACATCTGCCAGGAGCTGTGTGTGATGAACTTTTTTTCATTGAGCTTGCCTTTTAATTTGGCTGGCTTTTGATTCACAGGGCAATGGCTCCCAAAGGAGATGGTCAGTCTGTCCCAGCCTGGAGCACCCTGAGGGGACTTTGGGAACAGAACAGACCACTGAGCAGGATGGAGAGAGAGCAACAGTGAGAATTTCAGTTCCCAAATCTCTCCAGCTTTCCTCACTTTCATCACCATCCATGCCAACAGTGTCCTCACGGCTGTTCCTGAGCAGTCCAATGGGCTTCACTGCGTTTCCTAAGGCAAAATTAACACGGCTTTTAAACATCAAACTCAGCAGTGTTTATCTCATATCACTATGTTGGAAAGGGCAGTCTTCTTTTCCTCTACCTCTTTGGATTTATGTTCTGAATTGCATTGCTCATCTTTCTCTTCCCTTTTTTTTTTGTTTTGTTTTTTTCGTTGTCCAGGAGGGAAGAGGGAGAGAAATCTTTCCAAAAGGAGCACAGCCTGTATCTGGTTTTGACTCATTGCAAATTGTTATTTTCATATCCAGGTTCTCCCATCCCAAACACCCAAATAAATCCATCATCTTGACTTATCTGTTGTAAAATCACAGCTGCTCTGGAGGGCTGTGAGCTGGGAGATGTTCCCTGACACACTTGGCCTGCTCAGGGTCTTGTGTACCAAGACCATGGCACCGATTTTGATGTCAAAATAAAATAGAAGACAAAGACTTTTCAAAACATTCACTCCAGTCCTAATGACTTGAAAGACATGATGTTGTGCACAGTAAGGACTGATTTTTCCACTTCTTTTAGCACCCCACAGCCTACCTTGGAAATGAGAATGGCAACAGAGCTCTTCTTTGAGATGAGCTTTCCGAGCCATTGATAGGCAGGAGCTTTGTGTCCAACACCTTGCACCATTCCATTGGTTCTGAGAGGGTGTGACATCCACAGGCTTCTTCTTCCCTGCAGACTGGTGATTGGAGGAATTAACTCCCAGAGGCATGTCCTGCTGCTGCCATGGCTGCTTTGTCTTCTCTGCACTCGAGCAGACATTTGTTAATTACTTCCCAGTTAGCTGATGGGATTTCATGGCGTGGGAGAAGGACAAGGAAACAGAGGGAAACTTGGTGCTCTCAGTGTATTGGTGTCTCTGGGGTTTCTCTGGCCAGCCTCAGGCTGAAAGGAGGAGGGAGACCTGCAGATACTGTAGGGTTCCAGAAGCACCCAAATCCAGAAGGAAACTTCAGTAGCATCCTTGTTGTACTGCACAAGTCCTGTATAAGTGATGGGGCATTACACTGGGGGTGCTGGGGTCGCTGTGGTCTGCAGCAAAGCCCCCACTCCTCAGTATAACTCTGGGGACTGGACCAGGAGCAGCTCTGGGCAGGCAGGTGGGCTACCAGCTGGAAGATTCCACATGCAGTGCTGCCAGGACCATCCTTTGGGAAGCCCAAAGGCTCTGGGGCAGTGTGAAGATGGATGAGCCATCTGATGAGGCTGCTTAAAGAAACTGCACATGCT